>NC_057801.1:579090667-579188395 GCF_018294505.1 Triticum aestivum | reverse complement strand
GGGGGGGGGGCTGATACGTTTCCAACGTATCTATAATTTATGAAGCATTCATGCTATTATATTATCTGTTTTGGATGTTTATAGGCTTTACTATACACTTTTATATTATTTTTGGGACTATTCTATTAACCGGAGGCCCATCCCAAATTGTTGTTTTCTTGCCTATTTCAGTGTTTTGAAGAAAAGGAATATCAAACGGAGTCCAAACGGAATGAAACCTTTGGGAAAGTTATTTTTGGAACGGAAGCAATCCAGGAGACCTGGAGTAGACGCCAGGGAAGATTCGAGGAAGCCACGAGGCAGGGAGGCGCGCCCTACCCCCTGGGCACCCCCACCCTCGTGGGCCCCTCATGGCTCCCCCGACCGACTTCTTTCGCCTATATATGTCCATATACCCTAAAAACATCAAGGAGCACAATAGATCGGGAGTTCCGCCGCCACAAGCCTCTATAGCCACCAAAAACCAATTGGGACCCTGTTCCGGCACCCTGCCGGAGGGGGGATCCCTCACCGATGGCCATCTTCATCATCCCGGCGCTCTCCATGACGAGGAGGGAGTAGTTCACCGTCGGAGCTGAGGGTATGTACCAGTAGCTATGTGTTTGATCTCTCTCTCTCTCTCTCTCTCTATTTCTCTCTCTCTCTCTCTCTCTCTCTCTCTCGTGTTCTTGATTTGGCACGATCTTGATGTATCGCAAGCTTTGCTATTATAGTTGGATCTTATGATGTTTCTCCCCCTCTACTCTCTTGTAATGGATTGAGTTTTCCCTTTGAAGTTATCTTATCGGATTGAGTCTTTAAGGATTTGAGAACACTTGATGTTTTTCTTGCCGTGCTTATCTGTGGTGACAATGGGATATTCATGTTATCTACTTGATGTATGTTTTTGTGATCAACTTGCGGGTTCAATGAACTTATGCATAGGGGCTGGCACACATTTTCATCTTGACTCTTCGGTAGGAACTTTGGGGCACTCTTTGAAGTACTTTGTGTTGGTTGAATAGATGAATCTGAGATTGTGTGATGCATATCGTATAATCATGCCCACGGATACTTGAGGTGACATTGGAGTATCTAGGTGACATTAGAGTTTTTGTTGATTTGTGTCTTAAGGTGTTATTCTAGTACGAACTCTATGATAGATCGAACGGAAAGAATAGCTTCATGTTATTTTACTACGGACTCTTGAATAGATCGATCAGAAAGGATAACTTTGAGGTGGTTTTGTACCCTACAATAATCTCTTCGTTTGTTCTCCGCTATTAGTGACTTTGGAGTGACTCTTTGTTGCATGTTGAGGGATAGTTATATGATCCAGTTATGTTATTATTGTTGAGAGAACTTGCACTAGTGAAAGTATGAACCTTAGGCCTTGTTTCCTAGCACTGCAATACCGTTTGTGCTCACTTTTATCATTAGTTACCTTGCTGTTTTTATATTTTCAGATTACAAAAACCTACATCTACCATCCATATTGCACCTGTATCACCATCTCTTCACCGAACTAGTGCACCTATACAATTTGCCATTGTATTGGGTGTGTTGGGGACACAAGAGACTCTTTGTTATTTGGTTGCAGGATTGTTTGAGACAGACCATCTTCATCCTACGCCTCCCACAGATTGATAAACCTTAGGTCATCCACTTGAGGGAAATTTGCTACTGTCCTACAAACCTCTGCACTTGGAGGCCCAACAACGTCTACAAGAAGAAGGTTGTGTAGTAGACATCAAGCTCTTTTCTGGCACCGTTGCCGGGGAGGTGAGTGCTTGAAGGTATATCTTTAGATCTTTCAATCAAATCTTTTAGTTTCTTGGTTATCACTAGTTTAGTCTATAAAACAAAACTACAAAAAAATGGAATTGAGTTTGCCTCATACGCTTCATCTTTTTAATATCTTTCATGAGAATGATGGTACAGAAAATTGTGCTCAAGTGCTAGAAGAAGAAGTCTATAAAATGTTTGGCACTAAATCTTTGAATGAAGAGCATGATTGCAATGTTATTAGTATGAACTCTTTGAATACCCATGATGCTAATGATATGCAAAGCTACAAGCTTGGGGAAGCTATGTTTGATAAAGATGGTATTTTTTGTCCCCAAGTTTTGATGAGCAATTTTATTATGATGAAAGCATGCCTCCTATTTATGATGATTATTGTGATAATATGTATGCCATAAAGAATAAACATAACCATGAATCTTGTCATCATGATTTCAATTTTCAATTGGATTTTGCTTCACATGATAATTATTTTGTTGAGTTTGCTCCCACTATTATTCATGAGAGGAAATTTGCTTATGTGGAGAGTAATAAAAATTCTATGCTTGTAGATCATGAAAATAATGATTTAGGTGCTGGTTATATGGTTGAATTCATTCATGATGCTACTGAAGATTATTATGAGGGAGGAACATATGCTTGTAGGAATTGCAATAATATCAAGTTTCCTCTCTATGTGCTTAAAGTTTTGAAGTTATGCTTGTTTTGCCTTCCTATGCTAGTTGATTATTGTTCCCCTAAGTTGTTTGCTCACAAAATACCTATGCATAGGATTTGGGTTAGACTTAAATGTGCTAGTCATATTCTTCATGATGCTCTCTTTATGTTTCAATTCTTATCTTTTATGTGAGCATCATTGAAATCATCATGCCTAGCTAGGGGCGTTAAACGTTAACGCTTATTGGGAGGCAACCCAATTTATTTTTGTTCCTTGATTTTTGTTCCTATTTAGTAATAAATTATTCATATATCCTCTTTTTAGATGTGGTTTTATGTTTTAATTAGTGTTTGTGCCAAGTAGAGCCTTTGGGAAGACTTGGGTGAAGTCTATGTGATCTTGCTGTAAAAAACAGAAACTTTTGCGCTCACAAGATTAGCTGCCATTTTTTTACTAAAGAGTGCTTTTAGGTTGATTCTTTTTGCAGATGATTAATAGACAAATTCCTCAGGTCCACCAATTCATTTCAGAATTTTTGTAGTTACAGAAGTATTCTAATGATACAGATTACTACAGACTGTTCTGTTTTTGACAGATTCTGTTTTCTATGTGTTGTTTGCTTATTTTGATGAATCTATGAGTAGTATCGGAGGGTATGAACCATAGAGAAGTTGGAACACAGTAGATATTACACCAATATGAATTTAGAATGAGTTCACAATAGTACCTAATTGGTGGTTTTATTTTCTTATACTAATGGAGCTTACGAGTTTTTGTTGATTTTTGTGTTGTGAAGTTTTCAAGTTTTGGGTGAAGTTTCGATGGACTACGAAATAAGGAGTGGAAAGATCCTAAGCTTGTGGATGCCCAAGGCACCCCAAGGTAATATTAAAGGATAACCAAGAGCCTAACCTTGGGGATGCCCTGGATGGCATCCCCTCTTTCGTCTTCGTTCATCGGTAACTTTACTTGGAGCTATATTTTTATTCACCACATGATATGTGTTTTGCTTGGAGCATCATTTTATTTTGCTAGTATTTGCTTGCTGTTATTTATAATAATGTTTTGCATCTATATTTTCAATAAAAATGTCAAGGATAGCCTTTACCATGCTTATTTTGCAAGTATACATGTTGCTATTTCAAAACAGAAAGTTTACCACTATTGCAAAAATTCCCTAGAAAAGTCTGAGAATGATATAATATTTGAGACTTTTTGCATATTGAGATCTGATAAATATTCTACAGTGTAGTTTTTTCTCATAATTTTTGGAGTTAGGGAAGTATGATGAATCTTGCATTCTTTACAGACTATACTGTTTTGGCAGATTGCTGTTATGTTTGCATTGTTTGCATATGTTTGCTTGTTTAATGATTCTATTTGAGGATAGGAGTATTAAATATGCAGAGACATTTAGTATGCAATGTTGAATAATAATTTTTGTGATTTGTTATAGTAGAAAATGATAAGGTTTTTGCATTGGTTTATACTAACTTATCTCATGAGTTCTTGTTGAGTTTGGTGTGGATGAAGCTTTCGAGATTTAGGAAACCGAGATATAAAAGGAATTAAGGAGACACAAAAGCTCAAGCTTGGGGATGCCCAAGGCACCCCAAGATAATATTTCAAGAAGTCTCAAGCATCTAAGCTTGGGGATGCCCCAGTAGGCATCCCACCTTTCTTCTTCAACAATTATCGGTTAGTATCGGTTGAACCTAAGTTTTTGCTTCTTCACATGAGTTGTGTTATCCTTGCAATGCCATTTTGTTTTGTTTTTGCTTGCTGTTTGAATAAAATACCAATATCTGAAATTCTTAAATGAGAGAGAGTCTTCACATAGTTAAATAATTATTTGACTACTCATTGATCTTCACTTACATCTTTTTGGAGTAGTTTGTCATTTACTCGTGTGCTTCACTTATATCCTATGAGTAAATGGTTGAATGAGTTAAATGTCATAAATCTGAAATTATATATGTTTCATATGCCTACCCCATTGGGAGTAATGACTTCACATCTAAGAAGTAGAGGTGGTAAATTTATTGAAGGTTAGCAAACATTGTATAGGTCACTTGAACAATTCATGAAAGAATATTGAAGGAAGAGAGATTTCACATATAAATGTACTATCTTAGACATCTTCTATGATTGTGAGCCCTATTAATTATTTTCAAACCTAAGCAAATTAGTTGAAATTGGACAAGGAAGACAACATAATGAGTTATGCTTGGGTATATTTGTATAGAAGTTATATTGTTATAGATCCTCCAACATGTGGTGCTTGCTATTTAGAATCCTTTGCTAGCCAAATATCTGTACTAAGCGGGAATACTGCTTGTGCATCCAAATTCCTTGAACCAAGTTTCTTCCATGAGTTTCCACCATATCTACCTATATGCGGTATTTACCTACCGTTCCAAGTAAATTTGCATGTGCCAAACTCTAAACCTTCAAATAATAATCTATTTTGTATGCCCGAATCGCTCATGTAGCAACTAGGGTCTATCAGTATCTTCCATGCTAGGTGGGTTATTCTCACGATGAGTGGACTCCTCTCATCATTCACGAGAAAAATGGCTGGTAACTGGGATGCCCAGTCCCATGATCAGAAGGTCAAAATCAATTCAAAAATAATTGCAAACAATAGTCCCCCAGGATTATTGTTAGTTGGAGGCACCCGTTGTTTCGGGCAAGCCATGGATTGATGATTGTTGGTGGAGGGGGAGTAAAAAACTTTACCATTCTATTTGGGAACCGCCTATAATGTATGTAGTATGGAAGATATTGGGAACTCTTGGTTGTTATGTTGACAATGAAAGCGTACCTCTCAAAATTATTTTCATCTCTGTTTAAAAGCTTCGAGCTCTAGCACCTCTGCAAATCCCTGCTTCCCTCTGCAAAGGGCCTATCTTTTACTTTTATGCAAGAGTAAGTAGTATTCCTTCTCATTCCAACCTACTCTTTAGTTGGCAAGCATCATGTGATGGGGAAATATCTAAGCATATATGGCCATTTAAATATATTTGGTCATGAATTATTATTGTTGACAATTATCTATATGATAAGTAAGTTGGGAGGCGAAACATTAAGCCCCTATCTTTCTCTGTGTTCGATGGATGCTATTTGTTCTAAAAATATGCTTTGAGTGGTAGCAATCATGGAAGACTATATGATAGTTGAGTATGTGGGATTTGCTAAATCAAAGCTCTTACATAGACCCTTCCTGAAAATAAGATGAATTGCAATTGTTTGATGACTGAGAACATAGTTTGCTAGTTTTCAAGAAAGTTTATGGTCTATGCTTTAACATTTGAATATCTTGTTACTTGATTGTGAGAAATTTTATGAGATGAGCTGTTGTTATGACATATAAATGATGCTAGAAAAGGTGATTGAAATTATCATTGATCAAACTAGTGCACCTACTAGCATTCACACTTCATAAATTATTTCTTTTATCATTTACCTACTCGAGGACGAGCAGGAATTAAGCTCGGGGATGCTGATACGTCTCCAACATATCTATAATTTATGAAGCATTCATGCTGTTATATTATCTGTTTTGGATGTTTATGGGCTTTACTATACACTTTTATATTATTTTTGGGACTAACCTATTAACCGGAGGCCCAGCCCAAATTGCTGTTTTCTTGCCTACTAGATCATAGAAGCGCGCGTTGCTGCGCCCGTCTATCTTGAGAAAATAATATAATGATAATGATAAGTATATGTACAGTAGTAAATATAAAGACCTGAAAAAACTCTATATGATATACTTGAGAAAATGTCAACAACCTCAAAATATTTCTGACATTGATTAGATGAGTGATGCAAATCCAGTGAAAGAAATTTACATTTTGTTATAAATCACAAATATTTTGATTTCACAAGCACTAGTTTAATAAGGTTTCCAACATCACTACTATCCAAAACTGAGGTTACCATGATACCAATATCACATGAAGTTGAAACATACCTATCGTTTTCCGTTTTGCATAGCTCGACTTACCTTAGGCCGCATGCCTAAGTCGTTGTTAGCTCTTTATCATGTAAACTGTCCAGAACTGCATGGTCTTTTCAATTTGCTTGATTTTCTTGGTATGTCTGGTGCTTACTCGAATGGCGTTGTACTTCATAGTACAGTACAACTTTTTTCTCAAAAAAGGAGCAATTTCCATAACATTGCCCAGAGCATAGGAGTTTTTGCTCACATTTTTAAAACACATCGTCCTGCCAGGCTACATCATGCGGAAGCATAGTGGAGTATTTGATCAGATGTTTCTGTTAAACAAGGCTGTACCTCGATCAATGCAACCTATTTGGCATTGATAACATTGTCATTTAATCCTTCAATCATGTGTATTACTCCCGCCGTCCCAAAATAAGTGTCTCAACTTTAGTACAACTTTGTACTAAGGCTATACAAAGTTGAGACTTTTATTTTGAAACGGAGGGAGTATCATATAACAACCAACATTGGAATATATGGACTAATCACATCCTAATTTTTCCTGTAGAAAAGAAAATAAATCATCGGTTCTTTCACTTCGCATAAATTTTGATTATTTTTTCAATGGAATTTCAAGCATGACAATAAATGCCAACATTGGCACATCACACTGACATCAAAACTGGGAAAATAAAATCTTACCCTACCTTGTACAGGTTAAAAGAATGGTTAATGTAGAAGCAAACACTCTCTAGAGAATGTGGAGACTACTGAGTCACAAAGCTTGGAATCTTGATTGCTAATGTAGCGGCAGCAACCACGTAGATGGAGAATAGTGTGTATCGTTTCTCTAAGACAAGTTAAATGGCCAGCTATTTACCATCTGCAGTGTTTTACAAATTCATCGAGCAGCAAAAACTCCAAGTTATCACCTGATGAGAGAAGAAAACAATTAACTACTCACAGGCCGAGGAACACAAGAAATTATCTCAAAGATGAATAGGTGATCCTAGAAATCACAATATTTCCTTGCAGTTGTCACATTTTGTTCTTACACATGGCCGGTTCAAATGGTGGCACCCCAGGCGACCTTGAGTCCTTGACTGATGTGAAATTTCTTCCCGTCTCCAGCCGTCTGCGTGTCATATATCGCTATGAGTGATGCCCCTGCATAGGATTGCACAAAATCCATGACATGACCTCGGCTACCTCCATGTCCCTCTCGTTGTCCATAGCCACAGATGCTGACAAATCACTGTGTAGGGAGAAGCCAGCCCACGGAGAGAAGGGTAGCGGTTAGCGAGAAATCAGCCATCTGTTGCCGCCGTTCACAACACAAGATCCTCTTCCTTCTCTTAGATTATCTCCAATGGCCTTGCTCCAAACTGAAAATCTGAACCATGGAGTAGATCCAAAAACAATTGCAAGTAAGATGTCTGGGTAATGAACAAATGATAAAATAGGGATGAAGGAGAGTACGTGAACACAAACTAACCCTAGGCAAGAAACATGGCTGCCGCAGGAAGTGAAGGCCGCAGATGAATGGGAGAAAGAAAGCGGATTGCAGACTGCAAGGAAGGGGCTACGGAGGAAGAGTAGAGGAAGGGTGAACCGGACTCGCGCGGATCCAGTCGCGTAGCACAAGAATGCCCTCAATGAAAAGCTGGCGCATCAGGAAGGAAGGCACGACGACGCAGAGGAACAAATGGCAGTGCGGAGAAATAGAGAACATGTTTGGCTGGATAAGAAGTGGGCCTTGGACGGCCCGATTAAGGAGAGCAAAAGTAGGTCATTCTGCGGAGAAGCGGCCCGTGAGACGGTGCATGCAGCACGCAGGCGACTTGGGACGACGGGAGTTGGATCTGAATCATTGATTCAAGGATCTGATGGTTGAGGTAGTCAAATCGCTGTGGAGGCTCCTAGCTAGCTGCATTATACTGTTTCTCAATTTCAGTGTTTCGAAGAAAAGGAATATCAAACAGAGTCCAAACGGAATGAAACCTTCGGGAGAGTTATTTTTGGAATAGAAGCAATCCACGAAACTTGGAGTAGACGTTAGGGAAGCTTCGAGGAAGCCACTAGGCAGGAAGGCGAGCCGTACCCCCTAGGCATGCCCCCCACCCTCGTGGGCCCCTCGTGGCTCCCCTGACCTACTTCTTTCGCCTATATATGTCCATATACCCTAAAAACATCGAGGAGCACAATAGATCGGAAATTCCGCCGCCGCAAGCCACTTTAGCCACCAAAAACCAATCGGGACCCTGTTCCGGCACCCTGTCGGAGGGGGGATCCCTCACCGGTGGCCATCTTCTATATCTCCTGATACTGATAATGATGTTTCTATATCTAATGTTGAAACTCAATCTGGTAATGAACATTCACCTAGTGATAATGAAAATAATAATGATAATGTTCATGAAGATACTCAACTAGACAGTGATAAACAACCAGATAATGATGTTGAGATAGAACCAGCAGTTGATCTTGATAACCCACAATCTAAAAATAAAAGATATGACAAAAGACATTTTGTTGCTTGAAAACATGGAAAGGAAAGAGAACTGTGGGTTCAAAAACATATGCCCTTTGCACCTAAGTCCACTAAGCAAAATGATGATGAAGAATTTGAACGCTTTGCTGAAATGCTTAGGCTAGTCTTTTTGTGCACTCGTTTGACTAATATTTTAAAGATGGCCCCTTATGCAAAATATATGAAAGACAACATCACTAATAAAAAAATATCGAAAGCTGAAATCTCCACTATGCTTGTGATAACCCACAAGTATAGGGGATCACAACAGTTTTTGAGGGTAGAGTATTCAACCCAAATTTATAGATTCGACACAAGAGGAGCCAAAGAATATTTGCAAGTATTAGCAGCTGAGTTGTCAATTCAACCACACCTGGCGATTGATTATCTACATCAAAGTGATCAGTAGCGTAGCAGTATGATAGTTTTAATAGTAGTAGCAACAACAATAGTAACAGTAACAATGACAATAATAATTTTGTAGCAAGTGCAATAGCGACAGTAGCAGTAGTAACTTAGTAGAAACAATATAAGATAAATTCATTGGCATTGGATCGGTGAATTTGTTGGGTGATATTCATCATATAACAGTCATAACCTAGGGTGATAAGACACTAGCTCCAATTCATAAATATAATGTAGGCATGTATTCCGTAAATTGTCATACGTGCTTATGGAAAGAACTTGCATGATGGACATGGAGTTTTTGGGCGCGAGCTCATATGAGCTCGGAATCCTGGGTGTTGAATGGTGCATACAGATCTGTGCCGTTTGTTTATTGAGGCGCTGAAGGAATGATAGAAAATCAGGACTGTAGTGAAATACGTACACCGTGGTGGGCCTTAAGTTAACAGGCAGGCTGTCGTCCGTCCCCCTCTGACGAGGCGGGCCGTGGATCAGAATTTGCGATCCCATCTGATCCGTGGCCCGGGAACTTGGCTTTTCCGTTTGGGACGAGGTGGGTTCAGGTCGGCAGTTGAATTACTCACAAAAAAGAAAAAAGAAAATGCCTGCTCTAGTGACTTCCCATGCATACGACCGGGCTCCGTTTGGGATTCAAGGACTTGGAGGCGGGGACAGTGAGCGGCGGCGGCGAGGCGACATGGAGTTCCTCATGCAGCCGATACGCGGGTATGTAGATCCTTTCTTGATTCCTGGTGTTGTTGCGAGTGCATAGACTACTGGATTGAGTGAGTGAATGGGGATTTGGTTTGGCCTGGATCAGATCCACTTCCTTGGATGAGGTAGGAGAAAGCATGGTGCCCCCAGCTGTGCGTTCAGCGCCGGAGGGAGCTGACATGGTCATGGAGCACCTGATGCTGGAGCAGACGGCGGTGGAGCCAGAACACGTGGTGGGCAACGTGGATCTTGTCGCCCAAAGAGGCGATGGCGCCGAGGGGAGAGAGCTTTCAGCCAACATCGGAACTGTCGACTCGGAAGATGAATCCTTGGGAACCTGAGTGGAACAAAAGGTGAGCGTCTGGTTTTTTCAGTAATCAGGTGTAGCACAGTCCATGCCTTAGTATTGCGTGGTCAACATATAAATCCTTGAGAATTATTTTTCTTATTTGGTGTGGTATGTAACAATGTAGTCAGCATTCCATTAGATATACATGAATTTTGTGATGAGTGGGTCAGAACAAGTAGAGAATTGCATGCACTCAGTGTAGCTTAATCGAGGATAGCCCTGGGCACCTAAGTTCAGAGTTTACTGCATTTTTCAGGCTTAGGTTGGGGGCTGCTGCACCGAGTAGAACACCTTGCCCAAACCGCGTCAGTGCATTTGAGAAGGCTGTCAGGAATTATTTGAAGAACCTGGCTGAGAATGTGTGTGGTTACACCTGTAATTGGTACTACTTTTGATTCGGTAGGCGAGGCGTACGACTTCTACAATCTGTATTCATGGGAGATGGGCTTTGGCATTTGATATGAGAAGAGCAGGCTAAATGCGGAGAGGATAAAATGCATGAAGGAAATCGTCTACGGTTGCTCGGTGGGTATGCATTTAGTGGTACTGATTGAATGTAGTGATTAAATTAAAATTGCCAGAATGGTTAGGAGACAGAAGTTGATTGAAAGTTGTAAACATGTATACAGGTCAAAGCCAGTGTCAAGAACACAAGGTCTTGCCGCTGATGACCTGCACTGATAAGGCTTCTAAATGCAGAAGACAACAGTTGGTATATTACAGAGCATAGAGAGACTCATAACCACCCGCTTTCACCTAATTTTGGTGAGACAATCCATTGGCATCACACAAACAAATAGATGTTTACACCAAGGATCTTGTGAAACGGCTTAGGCAGAACAATGTGAACTTCACAAAGGTGTACAATATCATTGGAGGTTTCTTTGGGTCGATGGAAAATGTGCCACTCACGGAAAGGTCTTTGCGAAATCTTTGTGGGAAGATAAATAGGGATCACGTCGATGACGATGTTAAGAAGATAGTGGATGTGTTTGCAGAGATTGAAGCTTGGCCTATTTGTTGGGGTGAACAACCACTTTCAGAGTGTGATATTGGCTTTAGTGCTGGTTCATGACGAGACGCAAGAGAGTTTTGAGTGGTTTTTTTTCAGAATTCCTGAGGATGATGGGTGGTTCTCCACCGGTCACAATGATATGTATGTTTTATTATTTTTTGAGGATGGTACTTAATCACATGGAACTTTTCTAGAGTATTTCTGTTCAAGGGTTGCGAGCATTGTGCGCTCCACCCATGATCATGCTGACTTGTATGTTTTTGCATGTTTTTGTAGATCAAAATCGAGTCATGGAGCTTGCTATCAAGAACATTATGCCGAAGACGACACACGGTTGGTGCAAATGGCACGTGCTGAAGAAAGCAAAGGAGTCTTTGGGGGGCTCTATACACCAAGAAAAGTGATTTCAGGGCTGAATTTATAAGGTTATAAACCATGTGTTGACGGAGGACGAATTTGAGAAAGGTTGGGAGATGCTGCTGGACAAATACAAGCAAAAGAATCATCCATACATGACACATCTATTTGAGATTAGGAAAAAATGGCTAAGCCTTGTTTTAAGGGAGTTTTTTGTGCAAAAATGGCCAGCACACAGAGGAGTGAGAGTGCAAACTATATGTTGAAGAAGTACGTGCTGCACAATGCACATGTTTGTGCAGAAATACATGAGGCTGCAATTCATCCAGGAATCGGAGGAGAACTACAAGGAAAAACAAACTCGAATTGTAAGCATTTTATTATGCGTGTACTATGTAGCTGTGACAATCTGAGAGTTGGGTCATACAAAAATTTATTTGATCTAACTGTGCTTGTTTACAAATCTGGAGGGGAGCCCACTGCTGAGAGCAAACCTGGTAGTGGAGAGGCATGCTAGCAAGATATAGACACGTGCCATGTTTGAGCAATTTGGGCATATATTGTATGAGTCTCGAGCTTATCAGGTTGAGGAGATTGAGAAGCACCAGACTTATGTTGCAATCCATAGTGAAGCAGAAAAAAGAGAGAAATGATACGGAGTATCATACAAGGTTACTATGCTAGATGGTGGCAATGAATTCGACTGTGAATGTGGGCAATTTGCAGCCATGTGTTGAAGGTTTGTGGTCAATCATTGCTGGTGTGGTTTAGACTGAAAACTCATTTACAATTGGTTGTTTTGATCCAACAATTGATATGTTTTTTTTTATTTTTGCATGTGCTAGATATGGGATTTTAATTTTATTCTGTAGACAAGAAGGGCTTACATCTTTTCTGACGCACTTGTAGAACTGTTCTCCTGCTCTTGAAATGAAGGTCACCACCTTGTCGCCGCAGGTTGGGCAAGGGATCAACAGGAGCACGTGGCCCGCCTGGGAGGAAGAAGAGGAGCTTTGCCATCTTCTCCAAGCAGATTCTTTCTAGTGACAATGAAGAAGATAAGACAAGAGGGACATCTTGAAGAATCTTGTGATGGAAGGACACACAGGGTGGGTGGCAATAAATTAAATGGTGGTGGGTGCTGCCGTCGGTTTCGTGGGTAACGTCTGCCGTAACCCAAACGCGGCGCCCCATCTCCGAAGCAGATGGTGTTGCATTAAAAGCGGTAGCTGGGTGGTCCACGGCCTGGGAAAAAGCGGCTCATACATGTTCAAATACGGACTAAAAATACATGGGGCGATGCGAATCTAAGCAATAGTTGACGGCTATGATATCGAGTCCATCTAAGCTCGAGCTCGGAATAGGACTTTCCCTTGCATGACATCTTTTATCCTACCCTCCTGTGGCAGCGGGGTGCTACTTCTTGAGCTTGCATTGGTTTTTCCCTTGAAGAGGAAAGGGTGATGCAGCAAAGTAGAGATAAGTATTTCCCTCAGTTATAGAATCAAGGTATCAATCCAGTAGGAGACAACACACAAATCACCGATACCTGCACAAACAATCAAACAACTTGCACCCAACGCGATAAAGGGGTTGTCAATCCCTTCACGGTTACTTGCAAAAGTGAGATCTGATAGATATAGATAAACAAAAAGTAAAATATTTTTGGGGTTTTTGGTTTATAGATCTGAAAGTAAAAGATTGCAAAATAGTAGATCGGAAACTAATATGATGGAAAATAGTAGACCAGAAACTAATATGATGGAAAATAGACCCGGGGGCCATAGGGTTCACTAGTGGCTTCTCTCAAGATAGCAAATAATATGGTGGGTGAACAAATTACTGTCGAGCAATTGATAGAAAAGCGCAAAGTTGGCAACATCTAAGGCAATGATTATGAAGTACAGGCATCACGTCTGTGTCAAGTAGACCGACTCCTGCCTGCATCTTGTACTATTACTCCACACATCGACTAACTCCTGCCTGCATCTAGAGTATTAAGTTCATGAAGAAGAGAGTAATGCATTAAGTAGGATGACATGATGTAGAGGAATAAACTCAAGCAATATGATGTAAACCCCATCTTGTTATCCTCGATGGAAACAATACAATACGTGCCTTGATGCTCCTACTGTCACTGGGAAAGGACACTGCAAGATTGAACCCAAATCTAAGCACTTCTCCCATTGCAAGAAAAAACAATCTAGTTGGCCAAACTAAACCGATAGTTCGAAGAGAATTACAAAGATATCAAATCATGCATATAAGAATTCAGAGAAGATTCAAATAATATTCATAGATAAGCTGGTCATAAATCCAAAAATCATCGAATCTCAACAAACACACCGCAAAAGAAGATGACATCAGATAGATCTCCAAGAACATCGAGGAGAACATGGTATTTAGAAGCAAAGAGAGAGAAGAAGCCATCTAGCTACTAGCTATGGACCCGTAGGTCTGAGATAAACTTCTCGCTTCATCAGAAGGGAAATAGAGTTGATGTAGAAGCCCTTCGTGATCGAATCCCCCTCCGGCAGGATGTCAGAAAAGGCCCCTAGATGGGATCTCACGGGTACAGAAGGTTGCGGCGGTGGAAAAGTGTTTTCGTGGATGCTTCTGGTGGTTTGGGGATATTTGGGAATATATAGGATGAAGAATTAGGTCAGGGGAGTCACAAGGGGCCCACAAGGCAGGGGGCGCGCCCTCCCCCCTTCTCGCCGCTTCGTGGCTCTTCCGACTTGATCTCCAAGTCTCCTGGGTGTCTTCTGGTCCAAGAAAAATCATTGCGAAGGTTTCATTCCATTTGGACTCCGTTTGGTATTCCTTTTATGCGAATCTCAAAACAAGGAAAAAACAGAAACTGACACTGGGCTCTAGGTTAATAGGTTAGTCCCAAAAATAATATAAAATAGCATATTAATGCATATAAAACATCCAAAACAGATAATATAATAGCATGGAACAATCAAAAATTATAGATGTGTTGGAGACGTATCACGGGGTCCAATTGGAAACTAAAGGATATTAAGGCCTCATTCATTTCTCAAGCCCGAGCCCGGCTTGAAGCCCAAAATACTTCCTATTTTCAAGCCCGAGCCCGGCCCAAAATAAAGCTCGAAGCCCGAAAGCCCGGCCCAAATGCTGTTTTTAAGTACGCGCACGTGCAAGCCCGGCCCGAAGCACGAAAGCCCGGCCTGAAATACAGTAAAATTGAAGCTCGAACCTGGTCCGAACTATCTTTCGGGCTGCAAAACAAAGCCCGAGCCCGGCCCGGCCCGGGGTTTTGGGGCCGGGCTCGGGCCGGGTCGTCAGGCCGGGCTGCCCATGCCTGGATTTAGCTTGGAGTGCGTTATAGTACGTAGTTGGTCTCCCCTTCGAATCCTGGGTCATGCATGTTTCCTTTTTTTCTATCTTTTTCGTCCCGCGCTAGACCTCAATGGGCCGGCCCAGTCAGGCTCCCTCTCTATGCATCACGCCGACAATTTGACGCAAAGGGCGTCAAATAGGGGCTCCCAGGTCCGGGAGGTGTGCGCGAAGAGATTTCTGTTCCGTGTTTCAACCCAAAAAAACCGAGTTTTGTCAAGAAATTTCTGTTTCATTTGTTATCAGAGATGGGCAGGTCGTTTCCGATCAGTGTTTTGTCCATTTTATTAGTTTGTTTTATTTACAGCCTACCATTACAAGATTATATGTTATTACTCTTAGAAAAGATTATAGATTATTTTTAAACTCTTCTCTAAGCCATAGCATCGTCTTCTAAAACGTCTCAAAAAACGTTGCTATGTATTTAAACATGAAAATAATAATAAATGTGATGCACCTATAAAGGTGAAATTGTGATGCTATGCACATCGTCCTAAAAAGCGTCTTTACATAATAGGGACTTCCTAGCATAGGGGCGAATATAAAAGCGTCTCAAAAAAAGCGTACCTACTAACATGTTTTGTTGTAGTGATGAACTCCTCAAACTACGGTCATCACCGGAAAGTATCCCGACTTCTGTCACTCTGGGGTTTACGGATCATAACACATAGTAGGTGACTATAACTTGCTAGATCAGATCTAGACCATCGATATAATGGTGATAACATAGACGGTTCAGATATGAAATCATGGCACCCGGGCCCAAAGTGACAAGCATTCAGCATGGCAAAGTCATAGCAACATCAATCTCAGAACACAATGGATACTAGGGATCAAGCCCTAACAAAACTAACTCGATTACATGATGAATCTAACCCAACTCCTCACCGACCAGCGAGCCTACGAAGGAATTACTCACTCCCGGTGGGGAGCATCATGGAATTGGTGATGGACAAGGGTTGGTGATGATGAAGATCGAAGATCACCCTCTACGGAGCCCTAAACAGACTCCAGATATAGCCTCCCGATGAAGAACAGGAGGTGGCGACGGCTTTGTCTCGTGAAACACGATAATTCTTTCTCCCCGATTTTTTCTCCAAAAATGCGATTTTATAGTATCAGGGTATGAGTCTGCGGGGCCACCAGGTGGGGACAACCCACCCAGGCACACCTGGGGGGGGGGCTGATACGTTTCCAACGTATCTATAATTTATGAAGCATTCATGCTATTATATTATCTGTTTTGGATGTTTATAGGCTTTACTATACACTTTTATATTATTTTTGGGACTATTCTATTAACCGGAGGCCCATCCCAAATTGTTGTTTTCTTGCCTATTTCAGTGTTTTGAAGAAAAGGAATATCAAACGGAGTCCAAACGGAATGAAACCTTTGGGAAAGTTATTTTTGGAACGGAAGCAATCCAGGAGACCTGGAGTAGACGCCAGGGAAGATTCGAGGAAGCCACGAGGCAGGGAGGCGCGCCCTACCCCCTGGGCACCCCCACCCTCGTGGGCCCCTCATGGCTCCCCCGACCGACTTCTTTCGCCTATATATGTCCATATACCCTAAAAACATCAAGGAGCACAATAGATCGGGAGTTCCGCCGCCACAAGCCTCTATAGCCACCAAAAACCAATTGGGACCCTGTTCCGGCACCCTGCCGGAGGGGGGATCCCTCACCGATGGCCATCTTCATCATCCCGGCGCTCTCCATGACGAGGAGGGAGTAGTTCACCGTCGGAGCTGAGGGTATGTACCAGTAGCTATGTGTTTGATCTCTCTCTCTCTCTATTTCTCTCTCTCTCTCTCTCTCTCGTGTTCTTGATTTGGCACGATCTTGATGTATCGCAAGCTTTGCTATTATAGTTGGATCTTATGATGTTTCTCCCCCTCTACTCTCTTGTAATGGATTGAGTTTTCCCTTTGAAGTTATCTTATCGGATTGAGTCTTTAAGGATTTGAGAACACTTGATGTTTTTCTTGCCGTGCTTATCTGTGGTGACAATGGGATATTCATGTTATCTACTTGATGTATGTTTTTGTGATCAACTTGCGGGTTCAATGAACTTATGCATAGGGGCTGGCACACATTTTCATCTTGACTCTTCGGTAGGAACTTTGGGGCACTCTTTGAAGTACTTTGTGTTGGTTGAATAGATGAATCTGAGATTGTGTGATGCATATCGTATAATCATGCCCACGGATACTTGAGGTGACATTGGAGTATCTAGGTGACATTAGAGTTTTTGTTGATTTGTGTCTTAAGGTGTTATTCTAGTACGAACTCTATGATAGATCGAACGGAAAGAATAGCTTCATGTTATTTTACTACGGACTCTTGAATAGATCGATCAGAAAGGATAACTTTGAGGTGGTTTTGTACCCTACAATAATCTCTTCGTTTGTTCTCCGCTATTAGTGACTTTGGAGTGACTCTTTGTTGCATGTTGAGGGATAGTTATATGATCCAGTTATGTTATTATTGTTGAGAGAACTTGCACTAGTGAAAGTATGAACCTTAGGCCTTGTTTCCTAGCACTGCAATACCGTTTGTGCTCACTTTTATCATTAGTTACCTTGCTGTTTTTATATTTTCAGATTACAAAAACCTACATCTACCATCCATATTGCACCTGTATCACCATCTCTTCACCGAACTAGTGCACCTATACAATTTGCCATTGTATTGGGTGTGTTGGGGACACAAGAGACTCTTTGTTATTTGGTTGCAGGATTGTTTGAGACAGACCATCTTCATCCTACGCCTCCCACAGATTGATAAACCTTAGGTCATCCACTTGAGGGAAATTTGCTACTGTCCTACAAACCTCTGCACTTGGAGGCCCAACAACGTCTACAAGAAGAAGGTTGTGTAGTAGACATCAAGCTCTTTTCTGGCACCGTTGCCGGGGAGGTGAGTGCTTGAAGGTATATCTTTAGATCTTTCAATCAAATCTTTTAGTTTCTTGGTTATCACTAGTTTAGTCTATAAAACAAAACTACAAAAAAATGGAATTGAGTTTGCCTCATACGCTTCATCTTTTTAATATCTTTCATGAGAATGATGGTACAGAAAATTGTGCTCAAGTGCTAGAAGAAGAAGTCTATAAAATGTTTGGCACTAAATCTTTGAATGAAGAGCATGATTGCAATGTTATTAGTATGAACTCTTTGAATACCCATGATGCTAATGATATGCAAAGCTACAAGCTTGGGGAAGCTATGTTTGATAAAGATGGTATTTTTTGTCCCCAAGTTTTGATGAGCAATTTTATTATGATGAAAGCATGCCTCCTATTTATGATGATTATTGTGATAATATGTATGCCATAAAGAATAAACATAACCATGAATCTTGTCATCATGATTTCAATTTTCAATTGGATTTTGCTTCACATGATAATTATTTTGTTGAGTTTGCTCCCACTATTATTCATGAGAGGAAATTTGCTTATGTGGAGAGTAATAAAAATTCTATGCTTGTAGATCATGAAAATAATGATTTAGGTGCTGGTTATATGGTTGAATTCATTCATGATGCTACTGAAGATTATTATGAGGGAGGAACATATGCTTGTAGGAATTGCAATAATATCAAGTTTCCTCTCTATGTGCTTAAAGTTTTGAAGTTATGCTTGTTTTGCCTTCCTATGCTAGTTGATTATTGTTCCCCTAAGTTGTTTGCTCACAAAATACCTATGCATAGGATTTGGGTTAGACTTAAATGTGCTAGTCATATTCTTCATGATGCTCTCTTTATGTTTCAATTCTTATCTTTTATGTGAGCATCATTGAAATCATCATGCCTAGCTAGGGGCGTTAAACGTTAACGCTTATTGGGAGGCAACCCAATTTATTTTTGTTCCTTGATTTTTGTTCCTATTTAGTAATAAATTATTCATATATCCTCTTTTTAGATGTGGTTTTATGTTTTAATTAGTGTTTGTGCCAAGTAGAGCCTTTGGGAAGACTTGGGTGAAGTCTATGTGATCTTGCTGTAAAAAACAGAAACTTTTGCGCTCACAATATTAGCTGCCATTTTTTTTACTAAAGAGTGCTTTTAGGTTGATTCTTTTTGCAGATGATTAATAGACAAATTCCTCAGGTCCACCAATTCATTTCAGAATTTTTGTAGTTACAGAAGTATTCTAATGATACAGATTACTACAGACTGTTCTGTTTTTGACAGATTCTGTTTTCTATGTGTTGTTTGCTTATTTTGATGAATCTATGAGTAGTATCGGAGGGTATGAACCATAGAGAAGTTGGAACACAGTAGATATTACACCAATATGAATTTAGAATGAGTTCACAACAGTACCTAATTGGTGGTTTTATTTTCTTATACTAATGGAGCTTACGAGTTTTTGTTGATTTTTGTGTTGTGAAGTTTTCAAGTTTTGGGTGAAGTTTCGATGGACTACGAAATAAGGAGTGGAAAGATCCTAAGCTTGTGGATGCCCAAGGCACCCCAAGGTAATATTAAAGGATAACCAAGAGCCTAACCTTGGGGATGCCCTGGATGGCATCCCCTCTTTCGTCTTCGTTCATCGGTAACTTTACTTGGAGCTATATTTTTATTCACCACATGATATGTGTTTTGCTTGGAGCATCATTTTATTTTGCTAGTATTTGCTTGCTGTTATTTATAATAATGTTTTGCATCTATATTTTCAATAAAAATGTCAAGGATAGCCTTTACCATGCTTATTTTGCAAGTATACATGTTGCTATTTCAAAACAGAAAGTTTACCACTGTTGCAAAAATTCCCTAGAAAAGTCTGAGAATGATATAATATTTGAGACTTTTTGCATATTGAGATCTGATAAATATTCTACAGTGTAGTTTTTTCTCATAATTTTTGGAGTTAGGGAAGTATGATGAATCTTGCATTCTTTACAGACTATACTGTTTTGGCAGATTGCTGTTATGTTTGCATTGTTTGCATATGTTTGCTTGTTTAATGATTCTATTTGAGGATAGGAGTATTAAATATGCAGAGACATTTAGTATGCAATGTTGAATAATAATTTTTGTGATTTGTTATAGTAGAAAATGATAAGGTTTTTGCATTGGTTTATACTAACTTATCTCATGAGTTCTTGTTGAGTTTGGTGTGGATGAAGCTTTCGAGATTTAGGAAACCGAGATATAAAAGGAATTAAGGAGACACAAAAGCTCAAGCTTGGGGATGCCCAAGGCACCCCAAGATAATATTTCAAGAAGTCTCAAGCATCTAAGCTTGGGGATGCCCCAGTAGGCATCCCACCTTTCTTCTTCAACAATTATCGGTTAGTATCGGTTGAACCTAAGTTTTTGCTTCTTCACATGAGTTGTGTTATCCTTGCAATGCCATTTTGTTTTGTTTTTGCTTGCTGTTTGAATAAAATACCAATATCTGAAATTCTTAAATGAGAGAGAGTCTTCACATAGTTAAATAATTATTTGACTACTCATTGATCTTCACTTACATCTTTTTGGAGTAGTTTGTCATTTACTCGTGTGCTTCACTTATATCCTATGAGTAAATGGTTGAATGAGTTAAATGTCATAAATCTGAAATTATATATGTTTCATATGCCTACCCCATTGGGAGTAATGACTTCACATCTAAGAAGTAGAGGTGGTAAATTTATTGAAGGTTAGCAAACATTGTATAGGTCACTTGAACAATTCATGAAAGAATATTGAAGGAAGAGAGATTTCACATATAAATGTACTATCTTAGACATCTTCTATGATTGTGAGCCCTATTAATTATTTTCAAACCTAAGCAAATTAGTTGAAATTGGACAAGGAAGACAACATAATGAGTTATGCTTGGGTATATTTGTATAGAAGTTATATTGTTATAGATCCTCCAACATGTGGTGCTTGCTATTTAGAATCCTTTGCTAGCCAAATATCTGTACTAAGCGGGAATACTGCTTGTGCATCCAAATTCCTTGAACCAAGTTTCTTCCATGAGTTTCCACCATATCTACCTATATGCGGTATTTACCTACCGTTCCAAGTAAATTTGCATGTGCCAAACTCTAAACCTTCAAATAATAATCTATTTTGTATGCCCGAATCGCTCATGTAGCAACTAGGGTCTATCAGTATCTTCCATGCTAGGTGGGTTATTCTCACGATGAGTGGACTCCTCTCATCATTCACGAGAAAAATGGCTGGTAACTGGGATGCCCAGTCCCATGATCAGAAGGTCAAAATCAATTCAAAAATAATTGCAAACAATAGTCCCCCAGGATTATTGTTAGTTGGAGGCACCCGTTGTTTCGGGCAAGCCATGGATTGATGATTGTTGGTGGAGGGGGAGTAAAAAACTTTACCATTCTATTTGGGAACCGCCTATAATGTATGTAGTATGGAAGATATTGGGAACTCTTGGTTGTTATGTTGACAATGAAAGCGTACCTCTCAAAATTATTTTCATCTCTGTTTAAAAGCTTCGAGCTCTAGCACCTCTGCAAATCCCTGCTTCCCTCTGCAAAGGGCCTATCTTTTACTTTTATGCAAGAGTAAGTAGTATTCCTTCTCATTCCAACCTACTCTTTAGTTGGCAAGCATCATGTGATGGGGAAATATCTAAGCATATATGGCCATTTAAATATATTTGGTCATGAATTATTATTGTTGACAATTATCTATATGATAAGTAAGTTGGGAGGCGAAACATTAAGCCCCTATCTTTCTCTGTGTTCGATGGATGCTATTTGTTCTAAAAATATGCTTTGAGTGGTAGCAATCATGGAAGACTATATGATAGTTGAGTATGTGGGATTTGCTAAATCAAAGCTCTTACATAGACCCTTCCTGAAAATAAGATGAATTGCAATTGTTTGATGACTGAGAACATAGTTTGCTAGTTTTCAAGAAAGTTTATGGTCTATGCTTTAACATTTGAATATCTTGTTACTTGATTGTGAGAAATTTTATGAGATGAGCTGTTGTTATGACATATAAATGATGCTAGAAAAGGTGATTGAAATTATCATTGATCAAACTAGTGCACCTACTAGCATTCACACTTCATAAATTATTTCTTTTATCATTTACCTACTCGAGGACGAGCAGGAATTAAGCTCGGGGATGCTGATACGTCTCCAACATATCTATAATTTATGAAGCATTCATGCTGTTATATTATCTGTTTTGGATGTTTATGGGCTTTACTATACACTTTTATATTATTTTTGGGACTAACCTATTAACCGGAGGCCCAGCCCAAATTGCTGTTTTCTTGCCTACTAGATCATAGAAGCGCGCGTTGCTGCGCCCGTCTATCTTGAGAAAATAATATAATGATAATGATAAGTATATGTACAGTAGTAAATATAAAGACCTGAAAAAACTCTATATGATATACTTGAGAAAATGTCAACAACCTCAAAATATTTCTGACATTGATTAGATGAGTGATGCAAATCCAGTGAAAGAAATTTACATTTTGTTATAAATCACAAATATTTTGATTTCACAAGCACTAGTTTAATAAGGTTTCCAACATCACTACTATCCAAAACTGAGGTTACCATGATACCAATATCACATGAAGTTGAAACATACCTATCGTTTTCCGTTTTGCATAGCTCGACTTACCTTAGGCCGCATGCCTAAGTCGTTGTTAGCTCTTTATCATGTAAACTGTCCAGAACTGCATGGTCTTTTCAATTTGCTTGATTTTCTTGGTATGTCTGGTGCTTACTCGAATGGCGTTGTACTTCATAGTACAGTACAACTTTTTTCTCAAAAAAGGAGCAATTTCCATAACATTGCCCAGAGCATAGGAGTTTTTGCTCACATTTTTAAAACACATCGTCCTGCCAGGCTACATCATGCGGAAGCATAGTGGAGTATTTGATCAGATGTTTCTGTTAAACAAGGCTGTACCTCGATCAATGCAACCTATTTGGCATTGATAACATTGTCATTTAATCCTTCAATCATGTGTATTACTCCCGCCGTCCCAAAATAAGTGTCTCAACTTTAGTACAACTTTGTACTAAGGCTATACAAAGTTGAGACTTTTATTTTGAAACGGAGGGAGTATCATATAACAACCAACATTGGAATATATGGACTAATCACATCCTAATTTTTCCTGTAGAAAAGAAAATAAATCATTGGTTCTTTCACTTCGCATAAATTTTGATTATTTTTTCAATGGAATTTCAAGCATGACAATAAATGGCAACATTGGCACATCACACTGACATCAAAACTGGGAAAATAAAATCTTACCCTACCTTGTACAGGTTAAAAGAATGGTTAATGTAGAAGCAAACACTCTCTAGAGAATGTGGAGACTACTGAGTCACAAAGCTTGGAATCTTGATTGCTAATGTAGCGGCAGCAACCACGTAGATGGAGAATAGTGTGTATCGTTTCTCTAAGACAAGTTAAATGGCCAGCTATTTACCATCTGCAGTGTTTTACAAATTCATCGAGCAGCAAAAACTCCAAGTTATCACCTGATGAGAGAAGAAAACAATTAACTACTCACAGGCCGAGGAACACAAGAAATTATCTCAAAGATGAATAGGTGATCCTAGAAATCACAATATTTCCTTGCAGTTGTCACATTTTGTTCTTACACATGGCCGGTTCAAATGGTGGCACCCCAGGCGACCTTGAGTCCTTGACTGATGTGAAATTTCTTCCCGTCTCCAGCCGTCTGCGTGTCATATATCGCTATGAGTGATGCCCTTGCATAGGATTGCACAAAATCCATGACATGACCTCGGCTACCTCCATGTCCCTCTCGTTGTCCATAGCCACAGATGCTGACAAATCACTGTGTAGGGAGAAGCCAGCCCACGGAGAGAAGGGTAGCGGCTAGCGAGAAATCAGCCATCTGTTGCCGCCGTTCACAACACAAGATCCTCTTCCTTCTCTTAGATTATCTCCAATGGCCTTGCTCCAAACTGAAAATCTGAACCATGGAGTAGATCCAAAAACAATTGCAAGTAAGATGTCTGGGTAATGAACAAATGATAAAATAGGGATGAAGGAGAGTACGTGAACACAAACTAACCCTAGGCAAGAAACATGGCTGCCGCAGGAAGTGAAGGCCGCAGATGAATGGGAGAAAGAAAGCGGATTGCAGACTGCAAGGAAGGGGCTACGGAGGAAGAGTAGAGGAAGGGTGAACCGGACTCGCGCGGATCCAGTCGCGTAGCACAAGAATGCCCTCGATGAAAAGCTGGCGCATCAGGAAGGAAGGCACGACGACGCAGAGGAACAAACGGCAGTGCGGAGAAATAGAGAACATGTTTGGCTGGATAAGAAGTGGGCCTTGGACGGCCCGATTAAGGAGAGCAAAAGTAGGTCATTCTGCGGAGAAGCGGCCCGTGAGATGGTGCATGCAGCACGCAGGCGACTTGGGACGACGGGAGTTGGATCTGAATCATTGATTCAAGGATCTGATGGTTGAGGTAGTCAAATCGCTGTGGAGGCTCCTAGCTAGCTGCATTATACTGTTTCTCAATTTCAGTGTTTCGAAGAAAAGGAATATCAAACAGAGTCCAAACGGAATGAAACCTTCGGGAGAGTTATTTTTGGAATAGAAGCAATCCACGAAACTTGGAGTAGACGTTAGGGAAGCTTCGAGGAAGCCACTAGGCAGGGAGGCGAGCCGTACCCCCTAGGCATGCCCCCCACCCTCGTGGGCCCCTCGTGGCTCCCCTGACCTACTTCTTTCGCCTATATATGTCCATATACCCTAAAAACATCGAGGAGCACAATAGATCGGAAATTCCGCCGCCGCAAGCCACTTTAGCCACCAAAAACCAATCGGGACCCTGTTCCGGCACCCTGTCGGAGGGGGGATCCCTCACCGGTGGCCATCTTCTATATCTCCTGATACTGATAATGATGTTTCTATATCTAATGTTGAAACTCAATCTGGTAATGAACATTCACCTAGTGATAATGAAAATAATAATGATAATGTTCATGAAGATACTCAACTAGACAATGATAAACAACCAGATAATGATGTTGAGATAGAACCAGCAGTTGATCTTGATAACCCACAATCTAAAAATAAAAGATATGACAAAAGACATTTTGTTGCTTGAAAACATGGAAAGGAAAGAGAACTGTGGGTTCAAAAACATATGCCCTTTGCACCTAAGTCCACTAAGCAAAATGATGATGAAGAATTTGAACGCTTTGCTGAAATGCTTAGGCTAGTCTTTTTGTGCACTCGTTTGACTAATATTTTAAAGATGGCCCCTTATGCAAAATATATGAAAGACAACATCACTAATAAAAAAATATCGAAAGCTGAAATCTCCACCATGCTTGTGATAACCCACAAGTATAGGGGATCACAACAGTTTTTGAGGGTAGAGTATTCAACCCAAATTTATAGATTCGACACAAGAGGAGCCAAAGAATATTTGCAAGTATTAGCAGCTGAGTTGTCAATTCAACCACACCTGGCGATTGATTATCTACATCAAAGTGATCAGTAGCGTAGCAGTATGATAGTTTTAATAGTAGTAGCAACAACAATAGTAACAGTAACAATGACAATAATAATTTTGTAGCAAGTGCAATAGCGACAGTAGCAGTAGTAACTTAGTAGAAACAATATAAGATAAATTCATTGGCATTGGATCGGTGAATTCGTTGGGTGATATTCATCATATAACAGTCATAACCTAGGGTGATAAGACACTAGCTCCAATTCATAAATATAATGTAGGCATGTATTCCGTAAATTGTCATACGTGCTTATGGAAAGAACTTGCATGATGGACATGGAGTTTTTGGGCGCGAGCTCATATGAGCTCGGAATCCTGGGTGTTGAATGGTGCATACAGATCTGTGCCGTTTGTTTATTGAGGCGCTGAAGGAATGATAGAAAATCAGGACTGTAGTGAAATACGTACACCGTGGTGGGCCTTAAGTTAACAGGCAGGCTGTCGTCCGTCCCCCTCTGACGAGGCGGGCCGTGGATCAGAATTTGCGATCCCATCTGATCCGTGGCCCGGGAACTTGGCTTTTCCGTTTGGGACGAGGTGGGTTCAGGTCGGCAGTTGAATTACTCACAAAAAAGAAAAAAGAAAATGCCTGCTCTAGTGACTTCCCATGCATACGACCGGGCTCCGTTTGGGATTCAAGGACTTGGAGGCGGGGACAGTGAGCGGCGGCGGCGAGGCGACATGGAGTTCCTCATGCAGCCGATACGCGGGTATGTAGATCCTTTCTTGATTCCTGGTGTTGTTGCGAGTGCATAGACTACTGGATTGAGTGAGTGAATGGGGATTTGGTTTGGCCTGGATCAGATCCACTTCCTTGGATGAGGTAGGAGAAAGCATGGTGCCCCCAGCTGTGCATTCAGCGCCGGAGGGAGCTGACATGGTCGTGGAGCACCTGATGCTGGAGCAGACGGCGGTGGAGCCAGAACACGTGGTGGGCAACGTGGATCTTGTCGCCCAAAGAGGCGATGGCGCCGAGGGGAGAGAGCTTTCAACCAACATCGGAACTGTCGACTCGGAAGATGAATCCTTGGGAACCTGAGTGGAACAAAAGGTGAGCGTCTGGTTTTTTCAGTAATCAGGTGTAGCACAGTCCATGCCTTAGTATTGCGTGGTCAACATATAAATCCTTGAGAATTATTTTTCTTATTTGGTGTGGTATGTAACAATGTAGTCAGCATTCCATTAGATATACATGAATTTTGTGATGAGTGGGTCAGAACAAGTAGAGAATTGCATGCACTCAGTGTAGCTTAATCGAGGATAGCCCTGGGCACCTAAGTTCAGAGTTTACTGCATTTTTCAGGCTTAGGTTGGGGGCTGCTGCACCGAGTAGAACACCTTGCCCAAACCGTGTCAGTGCATTTGAGAAGGCTGTCAGGAATTATTTGAAGAACCTGGCTGAGAATGTGTGTGGTTACACCTGTAATTGGTACTACTTTTGATTCGGCGAGGTGTACGACTTCTACAATCTGTATTCATGGGAGATGGGCTTTGGCATTTGATATGAGAAGAGCAGGCTAAATGCGGAGAGGATAAAATGCATGAAGGAAATCATCTACGGTTGCTCGGTGGGTATGCATTTAGTGGTACTGATTGAATGTAGTGATTAAATTAAAATTGCCAGAATGGTTAGGAGACAGAAGTTGATTGAAAGTTGTAAACATGTATACAGGTCAAAGCCAGTGTCAAGAACACAAGGTCTTGCCGCTGATGACCTGCACTGATAAGGCTTCTAAATGCAGAAGACAACAGTTGGTATATTATAGAGCATAGAGAGACTCATAACCACCCGCTTTCACCTAATTTTGGTGAGACAATCCATTGGCATCACACAAACAAATAGATGTTTACACTAAGGATCTTGTGAAACGGCTTAGGCAGAACAATGTGAACTTCACAAAGGTGTACAATATCATTGGAGGTTTCTTTGGGTCGATGGAAAATGTGCCACTCACGGAAAGGTCTTTGCGAAATCTTTGTGGGAAGATAAATAGGGATCACGTCGATGACGATGTTAAGAAGACAGTGGATGTGTTTGCAGAGATTGAAGCTTGGCCTATTTGTTGGGGTGAACAACCACTTTCAGAGTGTGATATTGGCTTTAGTGCTGGTTCATGACGAGACGCAAGAGAGCTTTGAGTGGTTTTTTTTCAGAATTCCTGAGGATGATGGGTGGTTCTCCACCGGTCACAATGATAGGTATGTTTTATTATTTTCTGAGGATGGTACTTAATTACATGGAACTTTTCTAGAGTATTTCTGTTCAAGGGTTGCGAGCATTGTGCGCTCCACCCATGATCATGCTGACTTGTATGTTTTTGCATGTTTTTGTAGATCAAAATCAAGTCATGGAGCTTGCTATCAAGAACATTATGCCGAAGACGACACACTGTTGGTGCAAATGGCACGTGCTGAAGAAAGCAAAGGAGTCTTTGGGGGGCTCTGTACACCAAGAAAAGTGATTTCAGGGCTGAATTTATAAGGTTATAAACCATATGTTGACGGAGGACGAATTTGAGAAAGGTTGGGAGATGCTGCTGGACAAATACAAGCAAAAGAATCATCCATACATGACACATCTATTTGAGATTAGGAAAAAATGGCTAAGCCTTTTTTTAAGGGAGTTTTTTGTGCAAAAATGGCCAGCACACAGAGGAGTGAGAGTGCAAACTATATGTTGAAGAACTACGTGCTGCACAATGCACATGTTTGTGCAGAAATACATGAGGCTGCAATTCATCCAGGAATCGGAGGAGAACTACAAGGAAAAACAAACTCGAATTGTAAGCATTTTATTATGCGTGTACTATGTAGCCGTGACAATCTGAGAGTTGGGTCATACAAAAATTTATTTGATCTAACTGTGCTTGTTTACAAATCTAGAGGGGAGCCCACTGCTGAGAGCAAACCTGGTAGTGGAGAGGCATGCTAGCAAGATATAGACACGTGCCATGTTTGAGCAATTTGGGCATATATTGTATGAGTCTCGAGCTTATCAGGTTGAGGAGATTGAGAAGCACCAGACTTATGTTGCAATCCATAGTGAAGCAGAAAAAAGAGAGAAATGATACGGAGTATCATACAAGGTTACTATGCTAGATGGTGGCAATGAATTCGACTGTGAATGTGGGCAATTTGCAGCCATGTGTTGAAGGTTTGTGGTCAATCATTGCTGGTGTGGTTTAGACTGAAAACTCATTTACAATTGGTTGTTTTGATCCAACAATTGATATGTTTTTTTATTTTTGCATGTGCTAGATATGGGATTTTAATTTTATTCTGTAGACAAGAAGGGCTTACATCTTTTCTGACGCACTTGTAGAACCGTTCTCCTGCTCTTGAAATGAAGGTCACCACCTTGTCGCCGCAGGTTGGGCAAGGGATCAACAGGAGCACGTGGCCCGCCTGGGAGGAAGAAGAGGAGCTTTGCCATCTTCTCCAAGCAGATTCTTTCTAGTGACAATGAAGAAGATAAGACAAGAGGGACAGCTTGAAGAATCTTGTGATGGAAGGACACACAGGGTGGGTGGCAATAAATTAAATGGTGGTGGGTGCTGCCGTCGGTTTCGTGGGTAACGTCTGCCGTAACCCAAATGCGGCGCCCCATCTCCGAAGCAGATGGTGTTGCATTAAAAGCGGTAGCTGGGTGGTCCACGGCCTGGGAAAAAGCGGCTCATACATGTTCAAATACGGACTAAAAATACATGGGGCGATGCGAATCTAAGCAATAGTTGACGGCTATGATATCGAGTCCATCTAAGCTCGAGCTCGGAATAGGACTTTCCCTTGCATGACATCTTTTGTCCTACCCTCCCGTGGCAGCGGGGTGCTACTTCTTGAGCTTGCATTGGTTTTTCCCTTGAAGAGGAAAGGGTGATGCAGCAAAGTAGAGATAAGTATTTCCCTCAGTTATAGAATCAAGGTATCAATCCAGTAGGAGACAACACACAAATCACCGATACCTACACAAACAATCAAACAACTTGCACCCAACGCGATAAAGGGGTTGTCAATCCCTTCACGGTTACTTGTAAAAGTGAGATCTGATAGATATAGATAAACAAAAAGTAAAATATTTTTGGGGTTTTTGGTTTATAGATCTGAAAGTAAAAGATTGCAAAATAGTAGATCGGAAACTAATATGATGGAAAATAGTAGACCAGAAACTAATATGATGGAAAATAGACCCGGGGGCCATAGGGTTCACTAGTGGCTTCTCTCAAGATAGCAAATAATACGGTGGGTGAACAAATTACTGTCGAGCAATTGATAGAAAAGCGCAAAGTTGGCAATATCTAAGGCAATGATTATGAAGTACAGGCATCATGTCCGTGTCAAGTAGACCGACTCCTGCCTGCATCTTGTACTATTACTCCACACATCGACTAACTCCTACCTGCATCTAGAGTATTAAGTTCATGAAGAAGAGAGTAATGCATTAAGTAGGATGACATGATGTAGAGGAATAAACTCAAGCAATATGATGTAAACCCCATCTTGTTATCCTCGATGGAAACAATACAATATGTGCCTTGATGCTCCTACTGTCACTGGAAAAGGACACTGCAAGATTGAACCCAAATCTTAGCACTTCTCCCATTGCAAGAAAAAACAATCTAGTTGGCCAAACTAAACCGATAGTTCGAAGAGAATTACAAAGATATCAAATCATGCATATAAGAATTCAGAGAAGATTCAAATAATATTCATAGATAAGCTGGTCATAAATCCAAAAATCATCAAATCTCAACAAACACACCGCAAAAGAAGATGACATCAGATAGATCTCCAAGAACATCGAGGAGAACATGGTATTTAGAAGCAAAGAGAGAGAAGAAGCCATCTAGCTACTAGCTATGGACCCGTAGGTCTGAGATAAACTTCTCGCTTCATCAGAAGGGAAATAGAGTTGATGTAGAAGCCCTTCGTGATCGAATCCCCCTCCGGCAGGATGTCAGAAAAGGCCCCTAGATGGGATCTCACGGGTACAGAAGGTTGCGGCAGTGGAAAAGTGTTTTCGTGGATGCTTCTGGTGGTTTGGGGATATTTGGGAATATATAGGATGAAGAATTAGGTCAGGGGAGTCACAAGGGGCCCACAAGGCAGGGGGCGCGCCCTCCCCCCTTCTCGCTGCTTCGTGGCTCTTCCGACTTGATCTCCAAGTCTCCTGGGTGTCTTCTGGTCCAAGAAAAATCATTGCGAAGGTTTCATTCCATTTGGACTCCGTTTGGTATTCCTTTTATGCGAATCTCAAAAACAAGGAAAAAATAGAAACTGGCACTGGGCTCTAGGTTAATAGGTTAGTCCCAAAAATAATATAAAATAGCATATTAATGCATATAAAACATCCAAAACAGATAATATAATAGCATGGAACAATCAAAAATTATAGATGTGTTGGAGACGTATCACGGGGTCCAATTGGAAACTAAAGGATATTAAGGCCTCCTTCATTTCTCAAGCCCGAGCCCGGCTTGAAGCCCAAAATACTTCCTAGTTTCAAGCCCGAGCCCAGCCCGAAATAAAGCTCGAAGCCCGAAAGCCCGGCCCAAATGCTGTTTTTAAGTACGCGCACGTGCAAGCCCGGCCCGAAGCACGAAAGCCCGGCCTGAAATACAGTAAAATTGAAGCTCGAACCTGGTCCGAACTATCTTTTGGGCTGCAAAACAAAGCCCGAGCCCGGCCCGGCCCGGGGTTTTGGGGCCGGGCTCGGGCCGGGTCGTCAGGCCAGGCTGCCCATGCCTGGATTTAGCTTGGAGTGCGTTATAGTACGTAGTTGGTCTCCCCTTCGAATGCTGGGTCATGCATGTTTCCTTTTTTTCTATCTTTTTCGTCCTGCGCTAGACCTCAATGGGCCGGCCCAGTCAGGCTCCCTCTCTATGCATCACGCCGACAATTTGACGCAAAGGGCGTCAAATAGGGGCTCCCAGGTCCGGGAGGTGTGCGCGAAGAGATTTCTGTTCCGTGTTTCAACCAAAAAAACCGAGTTTCGTCAAGAAATTTCTGTTTCATTTGTTGTCAGAGATGGGCAGGTCGTTTCCGATCAGTGTTTTGTCCATTTTATTAGTTTGTTTTATTTACAGCCTACCATTATAAGATTATATGTTATTACTCTTAGAAAAGATTATAGATTATTTTTAAACTCTTCTCTAAGCCATAGCATCGTCTTCTAAAATGTCTCAAAAAATGTTGCTATGTATTTAAACATGAAAATAATAATAAATGTGATGCACCTATAAAGGTGAAATTGTGATGCTATGCACATCGTCCTAAAAAGCGTCTTTACATAATAGGGACTTCCTAGCATAGGGGCGAATATAAAAGCGTCTCAAAAAAAGCGTACCTACTAACATGTTTTGTTGTAGTAATGAACTCCTCAAACTACGGTCATCACCGGAAAGTATCCCGACTTCTATCACTCTGGGGTTTACGGATCATAACACATAGTAGGTGACTATAACTTGCAAGATCAGATCTAGACCATCGATATAATGGTGATAACATAAACGGTTCAGATCTGAAATCATGGCACCCGGGCCCAAAGTGACAAGCATTCAGCATGGCAAAGTCATAGCAACATCAATCTCAGAACATAATGGATACTAGGGATCAATCCCTAACAAAACTAACTCGATTACATGATGAATCTAACCCAACTCCTCACCGACCAGCGAGCCTACGAAGGAATTACTCACTCTCGGTGGGGAGCATCATGGAATTGGTGATGGACAAGGGTTGGTGATGATGAAGATCGAAGATCACCCTCTACGGAGCCCCAAACGGACTCCAGATATAGCCTCCCGATGAAGAATAGGAGGTGGCGACGGCTTTGTCTCGTGAAACACGATAATTCTTTCTCCCCGAATTTTTCTCCAAAAATGTGATTTTATAGTATCAGGGTATGAGTCTGCGGGGCCACCAGGTGGGGACAACCCACCCAGGCACACCTGGGGGGGGGGGCTGATACGTTTCCAACGTATCTATAATTTATGAAGCATTCATGCTATTATATTATCTGTTTTGGATGTTTATAGGCTTTACTATACACTTTTATATTATTTTTGGGACTATTCTATTAACCGGAGGCCCATCCCAAATTGTTGTTTTCTTGCCTATTTCAGTGTTTTGAAGCAAAGGAATATCAAACGGAGTCCAAACGGAATGAAACCTTTGGGAAAGTTATTTTTGGAACGGAAGCAATCCAGGAGACCTGGAGTAGACGCCAGGGAAGATTCGAGGAAGCCACGAGGCAGGGAGGCACGCCCTACCCCCTGGGCACCCCCACCCTCGTGGGCCCCTCATGGCTCCCCCGACCGACTTCTTTCGCCTATATATGTCCATATACCCTAAAAACATCAAGGAGCACAATAGATCGGGAGTTCCGCCGCCACAAGCCTCTATAGCCACCAAAAACCAATTGGGACCCTGTTCCGGCACCCTGCCGGAGGGGGATCCCTCACCGATGGCCATCTTCATCATCCCGGCGCTCTCCATGACGAGGAGGGAGTAGTTCACCGTCGGGGCTGAGGGTATGTACCAGTAGCTATGTGTTTGATCTCTCTCTCTCTCTCTCTATTTCTCTCTCTCTCTCTCTCTCTCTCTCTCGTGTTCTTGATTTGGCACGATCTTGATGTATCGCAAGCTTTGCTATTATAGTTGGATCTTATGATGTTTCTCCCCCTCTACTCTCTTGTAATGGATTGAGTTTTCCCTTTGAAGTTATCTTATCGGATTGAGTCTTTAAGGATTTGAGAACACTTGATGTTTTCTTGCCGTGCTTATCTGTGGTGACAATGGGATATTCATGTTATCTACTTGATGTATGTTTTTGTGATCAACTTGTGGGTTCAATGAACTTATGCATAGGGGTTGGCACACGTTTTCATCTTGACTCTTCGGTAGGAACTTTGGGGCACTCTTTGAAGTACTTTGTGTTGGTTGAATAGATGAATCTGAGATTGTGTGATGCATATCGTATAATCATGCCCACGGATACTTGAGGTGACATTGGAGTATCTAGGTGACATTAGAGTTTTTGTTGATTTGTGTCTTAAGGTGTTATTCTAGTACGAACTCTATGATAGATCGAACGGAAAGAATAGCTTCATGTTATTTTACTACGGACTCTTGAATAGATCGATCAGAAAGGATAACTTTGAGGTGGTTTTGTACCCTACAATAATCTCTTCGTTTGTTCTCCGCTATTATTGACTTTGGAGTGACTCTTTGTTGCATGTTGAGGGATAGTTATATGATCCAGTTATGTTATTATTGTTGAGAGAACTTGCACTAGTGAAAGTATGAACCTTAGGCCTTGTTTCCTAGCACTGCAATACCGTTTGTGCTCACTTTTATCATTAGTTACCTTGCTGTTTTTATATTTTCAGATTACAAAAACCTACATCTACCATCCATATTGCACTTGTATCACCATCTCTTCGCCGAACTAGTGCACCTATACAATTTGCCATTGTATTGGGTGTGTTGGGGACACAAGAGACTCTTTGTTATTTGGTTGCAGGATTGTTTGAGAGAGACCATCTTCATCCTACGCCTCCCACGGATTGATAAACCTTAGGTCATCCACTTGAGGGAAATTTGTTACTGTCCTACAAACCTCTGCACTTGGAGGCCCAACAACGTCTACAAGAAGAAGGTTGTGTAGTAGACATCAAGCTCTTTTCTGGCACCGTTGCCGGGGAGGTGAGTGCTTGAAGGTATATCTTTAGATCTTGCAATCAAATCTTTTAGTTTCTTGGTTATCACTAGTTTAGTCTATAAAAGAAAACTACAAAAAATGGAATTGAGTTTGCCTCATACGCTTCATCTTTTTAATATCTTTCATGAGAATGATGGTACAGAAAATTGTGCTCAAGTGCTAGAAGAAGAAGTCTATAAAATGTTTGGCACTAAATCTTTGAATGAAGAGCATGATTGCAATGTTATTAGTATGAACTCTTTGAATACCCATGATGCTAATGATATGCAAAGCTACAAGCTTGGGGAAGCTATGTTTGATAAAGATGGTATTTTTTGTCCCCAAGTTTTGATGAGCAATTTTATTATGATGAAAGCATGCCTCCTATTTATGATGATTATTGTGATAATATGTATGCCATAAAGAATAAACATAACCATGAATCTTGTCATCATGATTTCAATTTTCAATTGGATTTTGCTTCACATGATAATTATTTTGTTGAGTTTGCTCCCACTATTATTCATGAGAGGAAATTTGCTTATGTGGAGAGTAATAAAAATTCTATGCTTGTAGATCATGAAAAGAATGATTTAGGTGCTGGTTATATGGTTGAATTCATTCATGATGCTACTGAAGATTATTATGAGGGAGGAACATATGCTTGTAGGAATTGCAATAATATCAAGTTTCCTCTCTATGTGCTTAAAGTTTTGAAGTTATGCTTGTTTTGCCTTCCTATGCTAGTTGATTATTGTTCCCATAAGTTGTTTGCTCACAAAATACCTATGCATAGGATTGGGTTAGACTTAAATGTGCTAGTCATATTCTTCATGATGCTCTCTTTATGTTTCAATTCTTATCTTTTATGTGAGCATCATTGAAATCATCATGCCTAGCTAGGGGCGTTAAACGTTAACGCTTATTGGGAGGCAACCCAATTTATTTTTGTTCCTTGATTTTTGTTCCTATTTAGTAACAAAATTATTCATCTATCCTCTTTTTAGATGTGGTTTTATGTTTTAATTAGTGTTTGTGCCAAGTAGAGCCTTTGGGAAGACTTGGGTGAAGTCTATGTGATCTTGCTGTAAAAACAGAAACTTTTGCGCTCACAATATTAGCTGCCATTTTTTTTACTAAAGAGTGCTTTTAGGTTGATTCTTTTTGCAGATGATTAATAGACAAATTCCTCAGGTCCACCAATTCATTTCAGAATTTTTGTAGTTACAGAAGTATTCTAATGATACAGATTACTACAGACTGTTCTGTTTTTGACAGATTCTGTTTTCTATGTGTTGTTTGCTTATTTTGATGAATCTATGAGTAGTATCGGAGGGTATGAACCATAGAGAAGTTGGAACACAGTAGATATTACACCAATATGAATTTAGAATGAGTTCACAACAGTACTAATTGGTGGTTTTATTTTCTTATACTAATGGAGCTTACGAGTTTTTGTTGATTTTTGTGTTGTGAAGTTTTCAAGTTTTGGGTGAAGTTTCGATGGACTACGGAATAAGGAGTGGAAAGATCCTAAGCTTGTGGATGCCCAAGGCACCCCAAGGTAATATTAAAGGATAACCAAGAGCCTAACCTTGGGGATGCCCTGGATGGCATCCCCTCTTTCGTCTTCGTTCATCGGTAACTTTACTTGGAGCTATATTTTTATTCACCACATGATATGTGTTTTGCTTGGAGCATCATTTTATTTTGCTAGTATTTGCTTGCTGTTATTTATAATAATGTTTTGCATCTATATTTTCAATAAAAATGTCAAGGATAGCCTTTACCATGCTTATTTTGCAAGTATACATGTTGCTATTTCAAAACAGAAAGTTTACCACTGTTGCAAAAATTCCCTAGAAAAGTCAAAGAATGATATAATATTGAACTTTTTGCATATTGAGCTCTGATAAATATTCTACAGTGTAGTATTTTTCTCATAATTTTTGGAGTTAGGTAAGTATGATGAATCTTGCATTCTTTACAGACTATACTGTTTTGGCAGATTGCTGTTATGTTTGCATTGTTTGCATATGTTTGCTTGTTTAATGATTCTATTTGAGGATAGGAGTATTAAATATGCAGAGACATTTAGTATGCAATGTTGAATAATAATTTTAGTGATTTGTTATAGTAGAAAATGATAAGGTTTTTGCATTGGTTTATACTAACTTATCTCACGAGTTCTTGTTGAGTTTGGTGTGGATGAAGCTTTCGAGATTTAGGAAACCGAGATATAAAAGGAATTAAGGAGACACAAAAGCTCAAGCTTGGGGATGCCCAAGGCACCCCAAGATAATATTTCAAGAAGTCTCAAGCATCTAAGCTTGGGGATGCCCCAGTAGGCATCCCACCTTTCTTCTTCAACAATTATCGGTTAGTATCGGTTGAACCGAAGTTTTTGCTTCTTCACATGAGTTGTGTTATCCTTGCAATGCCATTTTTTTGTTTTTGCTTGCTGTTTGAATAAAATACCAATATCTGAAAGTCTTAAATGAGAGAGAGTCTTCACATAGTTAAATAATTATTTGACTACTCATTGATCTTCACTTACATCTTTTTGGAGTAGTTTGTCATTTACTCGTGTGCTTCACTTATATCCTATGAGTAAATGGTTGAATGAGTTAAATGTCATAAATCTGAAATTATATATGTTTCATATGCCTACCCCATTGGGAGTAATGACTTCACATCTAAGAAGTAGAGGTGGTAAATTTATTGAAGGTTAGCAAACATTGTATAGGTCACTTGAACAATTCATGAAAGAATATTGAAGGAAGAGAGATTTCACATATAAATGTACTATCTTAGACATCTTCTATGATTGTGAGCCCTATTAATTATTTTCAAACCTAAGCAAATTAGTTGAAATTGGACAAGGAAGACAACATAATGAGTTATGCTTGGGTATATTTGTATAGAAGTTATATTGTTATAGATCCTCCAACATGTGGTGCTTGCTATTTAGAATCCTTTGCTAGCCAAATATCTGTACTAAGCGGGAATACTGCTTGTGCATCCAAATTCCTTGAACCAAGTTTCTTCCATGAGTGTCCACCATATCTACCTATATGCGGTATTTACCTACCGTTCCAAGTAAATTTGCATGTGCCAAACTCTAAACCTTCAAATAATAATCTATTTTGTATGCCCGAATCGCTCATGTAGCAACTAGGGTCTATCAGTATCTTCCATGCTAGGTGGGTTATTCTCACGATGAGTGGACTCCTCTCATCATTCACGAGAAAAATGGCTGGTAACTGGGATGCCCAGTCCCATGATCAAAAGGTCAAAATCAATTCAAAAATAATTGCAAACAATAGTCCCCCAGGATTATTGTTAGTTGGAGGCACCCGTTGTTTCGGGCAAGCCATGGATTGATGATTGTTGGTGGAGGGGGAGTAAAAAACTTTACCATTCTATTTGGGAACCGCCTATAATGTATGTAGTATGGAAGATATTGGGAACTCTTGGTTGTTATGTTGACAATGAAAGCGTACCTCTCAAAATTATTTTCATCTCTGTTTAAAAGCTTCGAGCTCTAGCACCTCTGCAAATCCCTGCTTCCCTTTGCAAAGGGCCTATCTTTTACTTTTATGCAAGAGTCAGTAGTATTCCTTCTCATTCCAACCTACTCTTTAGTTGGCAAGCATCATGTGATGGGGAAATATCTAAGCATATATGGCCATTTAAATATATTTGATCATGAATTATTATTGTTGACAATTATCTATATGATAAGTAAGTTGGGAGGCGAAACATTAAGCCCCTATCTTTCTCTGTGTTCGATGGATGCTATTTGTTCTAAAAATATGCTTTGAGTGGTAGCAATCATGGAAGACTATATGATAGTTGAGTATGTGGGATTTGCTAAATCAAAGCTCTTACATAGACCCTTCCTGAAAATAAGATGAATTGCAATTGTTTGATGACTGAGAACATAGTTTGCTAGTTTTCAAGAAAGTTTATGGTCTATGCTTTAACATTTGAATATCTTGTTACTTGATTGTGAGAAATTTTATGAGATGAGCTGCTGTTATGACATATAAATGATGCTCGAAAAGGTGATTGAAATTATCATTGATCAAACTAGTGCACCTACTAGCATTCACACTTCATAAATTATTTCTTTTATCATTTACCTACTCGAGGACGAGCAGGAATTAAGCTTGGGGATGCTGATACGTCTCCAACATATCTATAATTTATGAAGCATTCATGCTGTTATATTATCTGTTTTGGATGTTTATGGGCTTTACTATACACTTTTATATTATTTTTGGGACTAACCTATTAACCGGAGGCCCAACCCAAATTGCTGTTTTCTTGCCTACTAGATCATAGAAGCGCGCGTTGCTGCGCCCGTCTATCTTGAGAAAATAATATAATGATAATGATAAGTATATGTACAGTAGTAAATATAAAGGCCTGAAAAAACTCTATATGATATACTTGAGAAAATGTCAACAACCTCAAAATATTTCTGACATTGATTAGATGAGTGATGCAAATCCAGTGAAAGAAATTTACATTTTGTTATAAATCACAAATATTTTGATTTCACAAGCACTAGTTTAATAAGGTTTCCAACATCACTACTATCCAAAACTGAGGTTACCATGATACCAATATCACATGAAGTTGAAACATACCTATCGTTTTCCGTTTTGCATAGCTCGACTTACCTTAGGCCGCATGCCTAAGTCGTTGTTAGCTCTTTATCATGTAAACTGTCCGGAACTGCATGGTCTTTTCAATTTGCTTGATTTTCTTGGTATGTCTGGTGCTTACTCGAATGGCGTTGTACTTCATAGTACAGTACAACTTTTTTCTCAAAAAAGGAGCAATTTCCATAACATTGCCCAGAGCATAGGAGTTTTTGCTCACATTTTTAAAACACATCGTCCTGCCAGGCTACATCATGCGGAAGCATAGTGGAGTATTTGATCAGATGTTTCTGTTAAACAAGGCTGTACCTCGATCAATGCAACCTGTTTGGCATTGATAACATTGTCATTTAATCCTTCAATCATGTGTATTACTCCCGCCGTCCCAAAATAAGTGTCTCAACTTTAGTACAACTTTGTACTAAGGCTATACAAAGTTGAGACTTTTATTTTGAAACGGAGGGAGTATCATATAACAACCAACATTGGAATATATGGACTAATCACATCCTAATTTTTCCTGTAGAAAAGAAAATAAATCATCGGTTCTTTCACTTCGCATAAATTATGATTATTTTTTCAATGGAATTTCAAGCATGCCAATAAATGCCAACATTGGCACATCACACTGACATCAAAACTGGGAAAATAAAATCTTACCCTACCTTGTACAGGTTAAAAGAATGGTTAATGTAGAAGCAAACACTCTCTAGAGAATGTGGAGACTACTGAGTCATAAAGCTTGGAATCTTGATTGCTAATGTAGCGGCAGCAACCACGTAGATGGAGAATAGTGTGTATCGTTTCTCTAAGACAAGTTAAATGGCCAGCTATTTACCGCCGGTAGTGTTTTACAAATTCATCGAGCAGCAAAAACTCCAAGTTATCACCTGATGAGAGAAGAAAACAATTAACTACTCACAGGCCGAGGAACACAAGAAATTATCTCAAAGATGAATAGGTGATCCTATAAATCACAATATTTCCTTGCAGTTGTCACATTTTATTCTTACACATGGCCGGTTCAAATGGTGGCACCCCAGGCGACCTTGAGTCCTTGACTGATGTGAAATTTCTTCCCGTCTCCAGCCATCTGCATGTCATATATCGCTATGAGTGATGCCCCTGCACAGGATTGCACAAAATCCATGACATGACCTCGGCTACCTCCATGTCCCTCTCGTTGTCCATAGCCACAGATGCTGACAAATCACTGTGTAGGGAGAAGCCAGCCCACGGAGAGAAGGGTAGCGGCTAGCGAGAAATCAGCCACCTGTTGCCGCCGTTCACAACACAAGATCCTCTTCCTTCTCTTAGATTATCTCCAATGGCCTTGCTCCAAACTGAAAATCTGAACCATCGAGCAGATCCAAAAACAATTGCAAGTAAGATGTCTGGGTAATGAACAAATGATAAAATAGGGATGAAGGAGAGTACGTGAACACAAACTAACCCTAGGCAAGAAACATGGCTACCGCAGGAAGTGAAGGCCGCAGATGAATGGGAGAAAGAAAGCGGATTGCAGACTGCAAGGAAGGGGCTACGGAGGAAGAGTAGAGGAAGGGTGAACCGGACTCGCGCGGATCCAGTCGCGTAGCACAAGAATGCCCTCGATGAAAAGCTGGCGCATCAGGAAGGAAGGCACGACGACGCAGAGGAACAAACGGCAGTGCGGAGAAACAGAGAACATGTTTGGCTGGATAAGAAGTGGGCCTTGGACGGCCCGATTAAGGAGAGCAAAAGTAGGTCATTCTGCGGAGAAGCGGCCCGTGAGACGGTGCATGCAGCACGCAGGCGACTTGGGACGACGGGAGTTGGATCTGAATCATTGATTCAAGGATCTGATGGTTGAGGTAGTCAAATCGCTGTGGAGGCTCCTAGCTAGCTGCATTATACTGTTTCTCAATTTCAGTGTTTCGAAGAAAAGGAATATCAAACAGAGTCCAAACGGAATGAAACCTTCGAGAGAGTTATTTTTGGAATAGAAGCAATCCACGAAACTTGGAGTAGACGTTAGGGAAGCTTCGAGGAAGCCACTAGGCAGGGAGGCGCGCCGTACCCCCTGGGCATGCCCCCCACCCTCGTGGGCCCCTCGTGGCTCCCCTGACCTACTTCTTTCGCCTATATATGTCCATATACCCTAAAAACATCGAGGAGCACAATAGATCGGAAATTCCGCCGCCGCAAGCCACTTTAGCCACCAAAAACCAATCGGGACCCTGTTCCGGCACCCTGTCGGAGGGGGGATCCCTCACCGGTGGCCATCTTCATCATCCCGACGCTCTCCATGACGAGGAGGGAGTAGTTCACCCTCGGGGCTGAGGGTATGTACCAATAGCTATGTGTTTGATGTCTCTCTCTCTCATGTTCTTGATTTGGCACGATCTTGATGTATCGCGGGCTTTGCTATTATAGTTGGATCTTATGATGTTTCTCCCCCTCTACTCTCTTGTAATGGATTGAGTTTTCCCTTTGAAGTTATCTTATCGGATTGAGTCTTTAAGGACTTGAGAACACTTGATGTATTTCTTGTCGTGCTTATTTGTGGTGACAATGGGATATTCATGTGATCTACTTGATGTATGTTTTGGTGATCAACTTGCGGGTTCAATGAACTTATGCATAGGGGTTGGCACACGTTTTTGTCTTGACTCTCCAGTAGAAACTTTGGGGCACTCTTTGAAGTACTTTGTGTTGGTTGAATAGATGAATCTGAGATTGTGTGATGCATATCATATAATCATGCCCACGGATACTTGAGGTGATATTTGAGTATCGAGGTGATGTTAGGGTTTTGGTTGATTTGTGTCTTAAGGTGTTATTCTAGTACGAACTCTATGATAGATCGAACAGTAAGAATAGCTTCATGTTATTTTACTACAGACTCTTGAATAGATCGATCAGAAAGGATAAATTTGAGGTGGTTTCGTACCCTACAATAATCTCTTCATTTGTTCTCCGCTATTAGTGACTTTGGAGTGACTCTTTGTTGCATGGTGAGGGATAGTTATATGATCCAGTTATGTTATTATTGTTGAGAGAACTTGCACTAGTGAAAGTATGAACCTTAGGCCTTGTTTCCTAGCAGTGCAATACCGTTTGTGCTCACTTTTATCATTAGTTACCTTGCTGTTTTTATATTTTTAGATTACAAAAACCTATATCTACCATCCATATTGCACTTGTATCACCATCTCTTCGCCGAACTAGTGCACCTATGCAATTTGCCATTGTATTGGGTGTGTTGGGGACACAAGAGACTCTTTGTTCTTTGGTTACAGGGTTGTTTGAGAGAGACCATCTTCATCCTACGCCTCCCATGGATTGATAAACCTTAGGTCATCCACTTCAGGGAAATTTGCTACTGTCCTACAAACCTCCGCACTTGGAGGCCCAAGAACGTCTACAAGAAGAAGGTTGTGTAGTAGACATCAGGGGCACCCTGGTGGATTGTGCCCACCCAGGTGCCCCCCTCCTGTGGTTCTTGGCTCCAAAAATTATCTTTTATTGTATAAAAATTCCTAGCAAAGTTTTGTTCCAAGTCGAGAACTTTTATTTCTCCACAAAATTAACACCATGGTAGTTCTGTTGAAAACAACGTCAGTGTGGGTTAGTTTCATTCAAATCATGAAAATTAGAGTCCAAAACTAGAGGAAAAGCATTAGGAAAAGTAGATATGACGGAGACGTATCAACTCCCCCAAGCTTAAACCTTTGCTTGTCCTCAAGCAATTCAGTTGATAAACTGAAAGTGAAAACGAAAAACTTTTACGAAGTCTTTTGCTCTTTTTTACATAAATAAGCTTAAGTAGCACCCAGGTTTTCAGTAAAAATTATGACTAACCATGTCGACAATAACTCTTAAAAATTATATTAACTCATATCAATGGCACAATCAACTAGCGAGCAATAATAAGATATCTCAAATGACAACACCTTGTCAAAACAACCATGATATAATATGACAATAGTGGTATCTTGCTAGCCCTTTCTGAGACCGCAAAACATAAATGCAGAGCACCTCCAAAGTTCGAGCAGCGACTAAACATTGTAATTGATGGTAGAAAATATCCAGTCATGATGCACCCAATACTATCTGCACACAATGCATGAGGATGACAATGGTGCTCTTAGGTTCTGACGCTTATTTGAGAAGGTGATGACACAACAAAGAGTAAATAGATAGTACCTTCGTAGAGGGAATCAGTGATTTGCAGAGGTGCTAGAGCTCAAGTTTTTAAAACATAGGTAAATGAAAATTTGAGAAATGCACCCTTCTTGTTTACTTCATGACCATTAGTTATCGGTATCTTCCATGCTAAACACATTAGTGGCGGTTCCCAAGCGATAAAAGTAAAAGTTTACTCCTCCTCCACCAACAGTCACACTCCACGGCTGGTCCAAAACAACGGGTACCGTCCATACCAACAACAGTCCTGGGGGAGTTTTGTTTAATTAATTGCAATTTGAATTCGGGATTGGGAATCCCTATTACTTCCCTCTCGTGCAAGGACGTGTGAATCAATACCCATCATGAGAATAACCCGCTTAGCATGGAAGATACTGACTACCTCCTTTCGCTCTGTGAACAATCCAGGCACACAAAAAAGGATATTTATTTGAAGTTTTTAGAGATGGCACATGCAAATTTACTTAGGACGGCAGGGTAATACCACTTATAGGTAGGTATGGTGGACTCATCTGGAATAACTTGGGTTTCAGGATTTTGATGCACAAGCAGTATTCCCGCTTAGTACAGGTGAAGGCTAGCAAATAGGTTGAGAAGCAGCCAACTAGAGAGCGAAAATGGTCATGAACATGTATTATGCGTAAGTAACATTGGATACTAGCATGAGTAGGATATGGACACCATGAACATAAATATCATAGAGGCTATGTTGGTTTCGATTCAACTACATGCATGAACATGCGCCAAGTCGAGCCACTCGAACATTCAGAGGAGGATACCATATCATCATACTACATCACAACCATTTTAACTCGATGTTGACATCCAAGATAAATCATTATCCACTCCTAGCTACTTCAGCATGTCATGAAAAACTATAATCTCTAAGGGTTATTGCAAACATGTTTAATCATAATATGCTGAATCATGGATACTAGGTTAAACATATTTACAAAAACAGAAGAAGTTGAGTCCATACCCGTTTCCCTCTGCCACGACGAGTTCATCAAATATCGTCATTATTGCCTTTCACTTGCACGACTGAATGATATGAAAATGATAATAGTGCAAGAGTGTCGTGGACTAAGCTGGAAACGACAAACACTTTATTCTATAGGAGAAGACAAAGCAATTTGAGCTCTTTGTTAGATCAACAATAATGCATATGAGAGCCACTCAACATTTTCATTGTGGTCTTCTCCTCGATATGACTAAGTAAAAATGGAAAAAGAAATTCAGAGAAAACACCGAGATATTTTTGGAGTTTTTAGTTTTTCTAGAAGAAAGCAAACTAAAGAAAGGAGAAAAACAAAAACGAGAAAAACTATTTACACGGGAAAGCTTGCAACAAGTAAAAGAAGAACAAGGAAATATTTTTGGGTTTTATTTTAATACTAAAACTAATTAAACTAGAAAGAAAAACTGAAAAGAAGCAAGCTATTTTTTTTCATTTTCTCAAAGTTTTTCAAACACACAAGAAGAAAGCGAGAAAATAAATCTAGCATGGATAATACAATGAAGAAGTGTGGACACCGACAACTGGAATGAAATGTGTGAACATGAATGCAATGTCGGTGGAAATACATACCCCCCAAGATTAGGCTTTTGGCATAACTTGGTAATCACCGTCGATAGCCTGTATAATGGTCGGAGTGATAGCTCACAGAGGTTCTTGGTGCAGACGCCTCAGCACGTCGCAGAACCACAACCTCTGCGTTATGTGCTCATGCCTCCCTCTCAAGAACATAATATCTTCCCTTGCTGTGAACATCAAAGAGAGCAGGTGCAGGCAAAAAGGTGTCCACAATGGACTTTTTATTAAACAACGGGTTATATGTATAATTATAGGTTTCACCAGTAAGGAACCTATGGCGTTTCATGGCGTCAAAGTCTAAATACTGTGTGGATAAGATAGATCATAAGGCCATGTTGAAACACCTAGCTCCCTTGCTAAACGTGTGGCATAAATCCCACCATAATAATAACCACTACCAGCGTTGTGTTGCAACCTGCGTGCAACAATCGCTCCAAGGTTATAGCTTTTGTCACCGGTGAGAGCGGTGCGTATGATGCTCAAGTCAGGAGCACAAAGTGTACTACAATCTTGTTTGCCTACGATGCATTTTCCATTAAATAGTGCGAAGTATTGAATTGAGGAAAAATGAATGCTCTTTATTCTACCTTGTGTCACTCCTCTAGTCTCACCATAGCAAAGGCTAGTCAAGAATATCTCAAACTCCGACCTTGGTGGTTTGTCCAATGAACCCCAAAATGGAATTTTGTAGTGATTAGAGAATGTCTCTAGATGTATAGTGAATGTATTGTCATATAGTTCAAATGATACTCTGGACTCACGAGGATGGAATTTAAATTCTTTGGTAAATGATTCAGTGAGGCTGAGGTATTTTTTCTGGAGGTAGGTGGTGACATGAGCTAAAGAGATAAGTGAGGGAGCCCACGTGGGGACCACAACCAACCAGGGCGTGCCTGGGGGTGCTGGCGCGCCCAGCTGGGTTGTGCTCACCTGGTGCGCCCCCCTCTGATGTTATTTGCATAAAAAATTCATAAATATTCAGGAAAAAAACATATTAAATTTTCAAGGTATTCCAAGAACTATTATTTTGGGGTCATATTTTATTGCACGGAAAACTCAGAAAACAAGCAAGACATGGCATTTTATTTTATTAAAATAAGAAAAACAAAAAACAAAAAGCAAGGACAGAAGGTAGTGCTCACTGAATTCCTCAACTTCATACCTCTAAAAAATGATTCATTAATAAGGTTGATTAATTAAGTCTTATTAACAACCACTTCCGATTAGCATGAAACCGAAGAACTTTCGTAGTACAATAAGTTACCTCAATGGGGATATGAATGTCCCCAACAATAAGCATTTCATATTTCTTTTTGGTAGTAGGTAGAGGTAGTTGAAAACTTCCAATAGTGATTGTCGGAGATTTTTCAATAACATTAATATCATTCACTTGGAATTGTTTCTCTGGGAAGTGCACCATATGCTCATTACCATTAATATGAAAAGTGACCTTGCTTTTATTACAATCAATAACAGCCCCTGCAGTATTCAAAAAGGGTCTACCAAGGATAATTGACATGTTGTCGTCCTTGGGCATCTCAAGTATAACAAAGTCAGTTAGGATAGTAATGTTTGCAACAACAACAGGCACATCCTCACAGATACCGATAGGTATGGCAGTTGATTTGTCAACCTTTTGCAAAGATATTTTGTTAGGTGTGAGTTTATTCAAATCAAGTCTTTTATATAAAGAGAAAGGCATAACACTAACACCAGCTCCTAAATCACATAAAGCAGTTTTCACATAGTTTCTTTTGATGGAGCAAGGTATAGTTGGTATTCTCGGATCTCCAAGTTTTTTAGGTACTCCATCCTTAACAGAATAATTAGCAAGGATGGTGGAGATTCCAGCTTCCATTGGTGCTGATGTCTTTCATGTATTTTGCATAAGGAGGCATTTTCAAGATACCAGTCAAGCGGGTACGCAAAAAGACTGGCCTAAGCATTTCAGCAAAGCATTCAAAATCTTCATCATCCTTCTTCTTAGTTGATTTAGGTGTAAAGGGCATAGGTTTTTGAACCCATGGTTATCCTTCCTTACCATGTTTTCTAGCAACAAAGTCCCTTTTCTCATATCTTTTATTCTTGGGTTGTGGGTTATCAAGATCAATTGATGGTTCTATTTCAACATCATTGTCTGGTTCTTTATTATTTGTTTGAGTGTCTTCATGGACCTCATCATTATCTTTTTCATCATCAGAAGGCGAGTGTTCATTACCATATTGAGTTTCAGCATCAGAGATAGATACTTCATTATCATTATCGGGAGTTTTTTCTACTTTAGGTTCACTAGAGGCATGCAAAGTCCTATCATTTTTCTTCTTCTTCTTTTTAGAAGGACTAGGTGCATCAATGTTAACTCTTTGAGACTCTTGTTCAATTATTTTAGGGTGTCCCTCAGGATAAAGTGGTTCTTGAGTCATTCTACCTCCTCTAGTCATTACTCTAACAACATGATCATTGATATTATTGTTCATTTCATCAAGCAATTCTCTTTGAGATTTAGCAACTTGTTCTAGTTGAGTTTGAACCATAGAGGCATGTCCTACACCTCTAACATCATTGGTAATTCTAAATAACAAGTCACTCAAGCGAGCAATCATATCAGAATTGTATTTCAATTATTTATAACATTTGCATTGAAGTGATCTTGCTTTCTAATGTAGTTATCAAACTCATAAAGGCATTGACTAGGATGCATATTGTAAGGATTTTCACCGTCATTGAATTTCATTAAAGAATTTACCTCTACCACCTTAGGTGGTGGTGATGTATCAAGCCCATGTATTTCTTCAATAGAAGGTAAATTTTTGACATCCTCAGCTTTAATTCCTTTTTCCTTCATAGATTTCTTTGCCTCTTGCATATATTCAGGACTGAGATATAAGATACCCCTCTTCTTTGGAGTAGGTTTCTGTGGTGGTTCAGGAAGAGTCCAATCATCATAATTTTTAATATGTTATTCAATAATTCCTCAGCTTGTCCAATAGTTCATTCCCTGAAAAAACAACCAGCACAACTATCAAGGAAGTCGCTAGAAGCATCAGTTAGTCCATTATAGAAGATATCAAGTATTTCATTTTTCTCAAGAGGATGATCAGGCAAAGCATTAAGCAATTGGAGAAGCCTACCCAAGCTTGTGGGAGACTCTCTTCTTCAATTTGCACAAAGTTAAATATTTCCTGTAAGGCAGCTTGTTTCTTATGAGCAGGAAAATATTTTTCTGAGTAATAAATCATATCCTGGGGACTACGCACACAACCAGGAGCAATAGTATTATACTAAGTCTTAGCATCACCCTTTAATGAGAACGGAAATAATTTGAGAATATAATAATAGTGAATCTTCTCATCATGAGCAAATAGGGTGGCTATGTCATTCAGTTTAGTAAGATGTGCCACAACAGTTTCAGTTTCATGACCATCACTACAAAAAAAATACACTTCCGTGATGATACGTGTTTGTCACAGTAGGTCACGTTTTCTATCATGTATGTACATCCATGACGATTTTATGACACAATCAAGATAGTCATACCTGTGCTGTCGTAGAAGTGTTCCATGACATTACCAAAATTATCATCACGGAAGTGTCCACTTTCATGACGATAAATCGCACGTCATAGAAGTGCTTTTGTCAAGGGTGACCGACACGTGGCATCCACCGTAACGGCTCGCTGTTAAGCTATCGTGCCCGATTTTGGATCCGATAACACGTTAATAGCCCCGACCAATGGGGATTTTCCACGTGTAAAATCATCATTGGCTGGAGGAAACACATGTCGGCTCACCATTGGGATAGATGTCATCCACTCATTGGACCGAAGGTGCCTATGATACATCGACACGTGACACGGCCCAATAGAGGCCCATTCCTGTGAAAAGGCCGACCCGTTTGGCGGCCCGGCCCACGGAAAGCCTGTTAATGGCCTGTTCACATATAGCCCATTTACAGCCCGCTAACCCTGTGCCCGTTATAACCTATCCGAATTAGGCCCAGTAGCGTCATCTGGGCTGTCCAATATGATTCTAGCCTATTTTAACTTCTGGCCCATGTATGGCCCATGACGTCTTCCGGCCCATACGAGGCCCTTTGTAACGCTTGGCCCATTAACGGCCCGTGGTGAAACTGGCCTGTAATGAACAGTGTATCACTTTATACCCATTAACGGCCCTTTATTCCATTGGGCCTTTTCCAGCGCATGTTATCTTTCGGCCTTCTCAGGGCCCATTTATTCTTGGGCTCATTTCCAGCATTCGGTTACTTATGGCCCGTTACTGTAATTTTCTGCTTGTGGGCCAAATTCAGCCCGTGGTTATAGTCGGCCCATTAATACGTTGGGCTGTTTTCATAGCGTCATCAAATACGGCCGATTAACGACGACCCATTATGGTTGGCCCATGAACGAACGATTCCAACTCTAGCCTGTTTACAACCATAATGCGGTCTGTTATTGGCCCATGTTTGGCCAATCGATCATTCAGCCCGTAGAAGGCCCATTGATGATACGACCCGTAGAAGTCCCATTGTGTCTATGGCCCATAGAAGGCCCATTGTTTCTATGGCCCGTAGAAGGCCCATTGTTTCTACGGCCCATAGAAGGCCCATTGTTTCTATGGCCCGTAGGAGGCCCATTGTCACTACAGCAAATATGTAGCCCATGGTTAATTGTGGTCTAGTTTTAAAAAATAGGTTATTGCGGCCACTAGCAAACCGCGGAAAAAGAACTGCAATGACTACAAGGAAACAAATAAACAAGACAACAAGGAAATAAATAAGCAAGCAAATTACGCTAGGTTATCATGGCTATTGCACATATTACATCCACTGGGCATCAAAGTTCGCCACCAGTGCAAATATAGGGAACAAAGCAGCATATCATATACACTGGTTGTCAAAGTTGGCGACCAGTGTAAATAAATGCCGCAGCAAAACAAGTCCAGAACTAAAACCACTTCAGAAGATCTCAAGAAACAATATCCTGGGTACCCATAATGCTGGCAAGATGCTTAGCAAGCTTATTAACTTTCTCTTGTTTGGCGCTTAAATCCTCCAGCGCTTGTTGTTGCACCAGAAAGTATGCATCTAAATTCTGCAGGGACTTCCTCAGTCCTTCATCTTCCTGACGCAGCACATCTGATCGATGTCTTTCAACTTGAAGTTGAGACTCAAGAAGACGAACTGATTCAGGCATCGAGTTTGAAGAGCTTGTGCCAGCAGTGGTGGCCAGTAACTCGAACACTACATCAAGACAAGACTTTTGGGTTCTCTCACTATCGTCAAGATAGTTTTTATCAGCTTTCTTGGAGACCAACAGGGATGTCTCACTATCTTGAACCTTATCTGCATTACTTCCTTTACCATTGCATAATGGGGTACTGTTCTCCAATATTTTGTCCGCATTCTAAAAGATAAATAAGCAGACACATCACAGGTTTACCATGTTGTACATGAAACACATTTTGGTAAATTAGTTCACTAGTAAAGTGGACAGGATAACAACATGAAACAAACATATATCTATGTACCATGGTCACTCTATGGTCTATATCATTCTAGTTTTTGTTGCCAAATCAAGATAGAGACACATTTCAAATAATATTTGTTCAAGACAAAGCAGAATAGACAGAATATAAGTGTGGGAAACTATAGAGCAATAACACCACTTGTAATGTGCATGACATGGGAACATAACTTTTTATTCAATTGAAACTGAAATCAACATAGAGCAAGTTACAACAGCAAACTATTTAAATAAACAGGTTTAAAACATACCTGTTGCGCCATTGGAGTTTCAATTCCATCCTTCAAATTGAAAATAGTTGGTACGAGTAAATACAGTGATGCAAGAGCAAAGGAGTATGAACCATAGCTACAGAACCTGACCCGAGAACAATTCTTATTCTCCTTTAAGTGTTGAGTTAGGATTCAGAGTGGTGGTCCTCGTGCTTTGGGCACTGAAGTTCCCTTACTAACTGCTCGTGTTTGGGTGCTCTGTGGTGGAGACGGTGCTGTGTCAACTGGAACTAGGTTACTATCTACTGGGGTTGGGGTTAGAAGGGGTGTAGTTGGTTCTCTGTCCAACTGGGTAGGGGTACAATCTGCAAGAGTCTGGGTTATGTGTGGTGGGGCTGGTTCTTGGTCAAGTACAACTGTGGTTCTATCTGCATCAACTCGTAGCACTATCTTTTCTGAAGACCGTGTTGTTACTCCCTTAGATACTGCCATCACCCTCTCCAATTCAAATGGCTAATAAACAAGAAAAGTAATTGAATGTACAAACATTGTATGATAGACATGTGCAATGGATAGTGGGGAATAAAAGAGGACATGAAATAATTCACATTTATGTTGTCTAACCAAACAGGATAGCATGACACAATTTCACATATATGATGGCTAACTAAACAGGATAGCATGACGCAATTTCACATTATGATGGCTAACTAAAAAATATGGAAAGACATAGTTCAAAATGTGATGACTATGTAAACAGGATGACATGATATAACTATATAGTGTGTTTATTAAATAGGTTGGCATGCCATAATTCACATACATGCCGCCTATGGAAACATGATAGCATGATATAATTCACAGATAGAATGATATAATTCAAAATATGATGACTGTAAACACTAAACAAGATGAGATGATATAACTATATGATGTCTTTATTAAATGGGTTGTCATGCCGTAATTCAGATAGATGATGTGTATGTAAACATGATGGCATGATATAATTCAAATATATGATTTATATAGTAAGTAAGTAAGCAGATGGCAATCCATATATGATGTAAAAAACTAAGCAATGCAAGACAACATACATGACATGGGTAATATAACCCTGCCTAGTTTGAGCATAGACCTCAGGGGGAAAATAGGACTGGTCATTAGTCTCTGAATCCTCCTCTGAGGAGCTCTCTATAACCAGCAAGATGTCTCCTTCAGCAGGTAGCATTGTCTGCTCTAAATACCTTGTTTTCACTCTAGATACTTCCATCACCGCTTCAAATGGCTGATGCACAGGAAGAGTAGTTGAATATACAAACATTGTCGACAAATGGAACATGTAATACAAAAAAATGATAGCACAATATAATTCACATACATGATGATTGGCTAAACAACATGGCATTGCATAATTCACATATATAATGCCTTTGCAATAAGATAGCATTGCATAATTCACATATATAATGTCTTGCAACAAGATGGCAATGCATAATTCACATATATGGTAATTAGACACTAAACAGGTGGCGTTCACACAAAGCATGTCTAAACTAATCAAATGACATAGCAATGCAAGACACCATACGCACGATATGAGAAACATAACCCTGCCAAGTTAGAGCATACACATCGGGGGGGGGGGGATAGGACTGGTCATCTATCTCTGAATCCTCCTCTAAGGAGCTATCCGTAACTAGCGAGATATGTGCTTTGTCAAATAGCATAATCTGCTCTGAAGACCTTGTTTTCACTCCAGAATTTTCCATCACCGTGTCAAATGGCTGATGCACACGGAGAGTAGTTGAATGTACTAACATTTTTTACAAATGTAATACATAACGAAAAAAAGGATGGCCCGATATAATTCACATATAAGATGACTGGCTAAGCAAGATGGCATTGCAAAATTGACATATATGATGCCTGGCTAAACAAGATGGCGTTGCATAATTCACATAAACGATGAATAAACTAAGCAGATGGCATTCACACAAAGCATGTCTAAACTAAGCAGATGACATATTTGATGTATAAAGTAAGCAATGCAAGGCACCATATGCATGATATAACCAACATCAGCATGCCAAGTTAGAGCGAAGAGCTCAGGGGGTAAATAGGAGTGGTCTTCTCCTTCTAAAGCCCCCTCAGAATAGATATCTTCCTCTCGATTACAATCCGAAATGGATGGAGGGGGGCTGCCTTTGCGCCTACCATGGAGCGACGTCTACATGAAATTTTATTGCCATGCAAGGCTCGTCTCTTTTTCTCTACATGTTCAGTTCCATTGTGTACAATAACTGACATGCATAGGAATAAAACATGTGAGATTAAGTAAGGAGTGCATGCTGAAATCCAGAGTGATGGTAGCAACCTGTGGATAGACCCAAAACCAATGATAGCAGGCAGATAATAACTCCAGTTAAAAATATAGATAATGGCTTATTTACTGTTTGTTTCCCACCCAACATGAAACTCATAGTAGACACCAAAGATTAACCAGATAGTAGATAGATACTATTGATTGCGGCCCCAATATGTACCCCGCAACCATTTAAAAACTCAAGTTTGGCCATTAGCTTGGAGCTGACTCAGAGTCTAATCAGTGAACAAGACGATAAAGTAGCATGTAATATTAGGTGATGCATAACGTAAGCAGACACGAAAGAGTGCGACCTCTCTTGCGGACCCGTGTAGTCCTCGAGGTCATCTACTCGGTTGATGATGGCAATGCATTTGTCATGGCTGCCGGCGGCGGGGAAGAAGATCTGAGGTGGCGAAAGACAGTATGAAGGCCGGATCCCTGTTGTGCTGGACCCTTCTGTCGTTCGAGAGGCTGAGCTGGGGTGGACGACGACGCAAGAGGAGCGGGACAAACCACACAAGGTTTTCTTTGACAACTATCTATAAGAGAAGTAATTCTATAAGGGCTCGTTTGAATTGGAGGATTCTAACAACGCAGGGATACACAGTAATAGGATAGGAACACACGTGCAAAATAGAGAATTTAAAAACACAGGATTTCTGCCAATCTAGGTGTTTGGTTCACAAGAATTGGAAGATCACAGGATGCAAAGAAGCATGGTGAGATTAAGTCAAACCACAAGAAAATGTACGGTTATAATGCTATTATGCTACTATCCTTTAGTCTTGTGCTTCATGAATAGGAATTTGAAAAGGAGGACAAGTGGATATTAAAATTCCTACGTTTTTTCTTTAAAGGAGACATTAAAGGAACAAATCCTATAGTTTTCCTTTGCTCCATTCCTTTGAACCAAATGCATGAATAGTAGTACCACAGGAAACTTTTCAATTCCTATGTTTTTCCTTCACTTTTCCTTTCAAGCATTGGCGATTCTAGTAGGCAGGCTTGAGCAAGCAAAATCCTACACTCAAAAAAAATATGTTTTTGTACTACTTATACTACTTTGGACCCAGGCCACTGCCCTACTAGCTCAACTCCCAGGCCCATCGACAAATGCACAACTCAAACACGTAGAGATAAATAATGATGGCATTCAAGAGAGTCCACACGGATAGCTAAGTTGCCTGGTACCTCACTGCTTGTCATATAGTAGGAGAAACTAATTGTATTTCATGTTATTGCGTGTGCTTAGTGGACAATATATATAACATGTAGAGTAAAAAGAGATGCAACAAGTGTACAACCTCTTTGGCGAAGCCATGTTGATCTCAGCGTGATTGGGTTGGTCGGTGAGGATGATCCGGCTGACTTGGCTGTTGGAGGAGGGGAAGAAGATCTTAGGCATCTTGAGATGGATCCCGGGGTACTTCTCTGCTGTGATGGAGGGTTTCGTTGTTGGAGCAGCTCTGGTGAATAGTATGACACCGAGGCTGAAGCAGGAGAGGAGAGGCAATGTTAACCTGAGTGGATTTCTAATAGCATCTCCAATAGATGACGTAAAATACATAACCACAAAGTGCTAGATGTACAATACATCAGCCGTTCATCTCTGAACTGAACTGTCAAAACTGAATTTAACTGTCGAAACTAAACTTAACTGTCGAAACTGAATTTTGCTGTCGAAACTGAATTTTACTGTCGAAACTAAATTCACTAGTAGTAGAAAAGCAATAGCAGCAACAACTGCAGCGTGTGCGAGAGCCAGGGCAGCTGGTCGTGTGGCATCATCAGGTAAGGCTACACGTCAGTCGACTGACTTTTTCATCTCTGGTCAGTCGATTTTCCAGCCATTGGATACGAAATCAAGGGCCTGCAGTTCATCTTCAACCTCCACCCCTTGAGCCGCCAGCCACCACCAGCCAAACAGCCGCCCCCCGCCGCCCGCGGCCGGCGGTGCGCCGCCCCGCCCGCCCTGAAACCACTCCCCACCGCCGGTCCGCCGCCGCCCCGACCATCCCTCTAGGCCCCCTTGTGCCAAGCTTTTTCTCCCGCGCTCCCCACGCCACCGCCCCACCACCGCTAGCGACCATCGCCCCCACCCTGAACCCTAAGATAGATAGTGGGGTACCTCTCCAGCAAGCCCCCCTCCCCGCTGCGGTTGGTTCTTCCTTAACTCCGGCGAGCCCCCCACCCCCTGAAAATTGACTGACCCAAAAGTCGATTCAGTCGACTGAAGTGTAGCTAAATCGGAGCAGCATCGCAAGCAAGAGCAAGAGCGAGAGCAACAGTGCGAGCAAGAGCAAGAGCAATAGCAAGAACAGACCAGGCAGGGAACCGAGAGCAAGAACAGAGCAATAGTTCGAGCAAGAGCTAAAGCAGCAGCAACTCCTATTGATGTGGACATCACCACCGAGGGAGCGACGCTGTGGAGGAAGTGGCCGGCGACGCCGCCGTGGATGGAGCCGCACCGTGTCGGCTCGGGACCGAGCGCCGACAGCACCATGAGATCGAGTCAAGAAGAAAATGCGGAGATTAGTGTACAACCTCTTTGGTGGCGCCGATTAGGCCGCAGCTTCATTCGAGGAAACGGTGATGATGCTGCTCTTCCCATGGTGCATGTGAAGATGGCGGTGTGGGAATGGAGGTGGCGCGAAAGACGAGGGGAACGTCGGCAACTCCTTGGAGGTGGAGGATGGGGTGTCTAAACCAGCGGGACGACGAGATCGACGACGGATCCTCAACCGGTACTGATAGCTGGGAACCCGATGAATGAGTTCACGCCCGAGGGTGGTCCGATCTTCACGTCGTAGGATAAAATCAAAAAGGATAACTAGCTGCAAGCAGCCGGGATAACTAGCTTTATACCTGTCAAGGTTGGATGCAACCCGTACGTTGGGGATGGCTGACCGAAACTACAAGAACTCCAACCCGCTGTCTGAACAATCACAGAACCACAAACCGGGACTAATCCACACAAAACGGCCGGAACCGTAGAGCACGGACTAGGGGGAACCAGAGGCTCCTTCTCGCGAATCCGAATGAACTCACAAGAGCAAAGGTAGTAAGATCTCTCGGATCTCTAGCAGTCTTGCTGCATAAGCTTGTAGCTGAAATGGTTTGACAAAAGGTTTCCTAGAGGATGGAGGAGATGGGGTTTTATAGCAGGGACAACCCCCCTTAGCTAGGTGTGAAAATGGTTTCAAAAGTAAACAGGTTTGCATGGCTTCCTTGGGTGAATAAACAGTCAACTTTGGGAGTTGTTGGAGAGCTCCTCGGAAATTCGCGAAGTCTTAACAGCCTAGACACCTTCCACGAGAATGACTAGTACTTTTGACTCACAACTCCAAATGATGTGAGGTTTTTTGCATTGGAAAGATAATTTGATTTATCTTCTGTTGATGTACCCCTATGGCTCCGTCTCTCCATCATATGGGTGTGGCACATCAAAACATCAGAGGTAAAAACTGACAGCATCAGCTTCACTTGAAACTTGTTTTCTTCAAACTCGTTCCTCCAGACCGGTTGCTTCAAGAGCTCATAGGTTGTTGGATTTCTTCCATGTGATACCTAAGTTCAACTAACAACAATGGGGATGAAAGTGCAGCCATGTGTTCAAGATTGTGGTATGAACTTAAGTTAGCGTTCACCTGGCCATGTGTTTGCTTTATTCGGCTTAGTAATTCTTTCCAACTAAATTGTGCACTTTTCTGAAATGTCATGTATGATGTACCCATGTGCTCATCATCCTCCCTCCCTTGATGAAGAGTCGTCCTCGACTCGTTTTGATCTGCAAAGGATAAGTATAAGGGAAGTAGATAATATCCATGCAAAGAAATGATGCAATTCTCATTTGTAGCTTTCACCTTTGAATTGTGTTGCATCTGATCATGTACTTGTTTGTCACAACTTGGAGTTTGTCCAGGGATGATTGGTCTTGTTTCAATGACCGAGATGTCCTCATCATCCCCTCTTTCTTGAAAAGGAGTCGTCCTCAACTCTACTTGGTCATAACACAAAAGAAAACAGGGCAATACCAAATCATAATGCAAAGGTTTCATGATATAGAGTATTTTAGTTTTCAGCTTTGCTATCTTATGGACAATGCAAACATGATGTTTTGTTCGACTTAGGAGTTCCTTCCAGCAAATATTTCCATGGATCACAAATTTGTAATCCATCATCATCATGTTCTTATCAGCCTCCCTCTCTAGGAGAAAAGTTGTCCTCAACTTTATTTGGTATGCAAAATTATAGCACAAGGACAATACAAAATAACTAGGAAAAGGAAATGATGAATAATCATGTGCAACATTAAGTTTTATTATATCTTTTATAGCCTATTCAAGATTAGCAAAACCATATTGCTGGATGGATAATGTACCAAACAATTTTTCTCTAATCTTATCACGCCATTGCTTCAAAAACTCATACGTGCATACCTCTGGTTTCATCAAAATGGAAGATCCTTTTTGTTTTACCTCATTGAGTACCTGAATGCCTTTCCGAAAATCAATATTCACACACGCACCTTGTGTAGTGGTACTCCATGTCCTCCATATTTGTTCTTGGATCTCAATTTCCCATCGTTGCAAGAGAGCTGATAGATATGCATTATGCACCTCCACATATTGCAAAGAAAGAGAATTTTGTGAAATGTTAGTTATTGAATATTCCTCTCTCTTTTCATTTGGTGGACTAACAATTTCCCATGGTGGTGGATCACTCATCTCGCTATTCTCTTGTTGAAAAATCTCAACCTCACATTTAGTGGACTCACATAACTCACTTATCCTCTCGCTCTTATTGTGTGGTATATTGGGTTGTGGATCGTTTATCTCTCTAATGAGGTGTGGAATGATCTCAATCTCACATTTTGTGGACTCACACAACTCATTAATCCTCTCTCCCTAAATGTGTGGTATATCTAGGTGGAGACCTTGCATTTCTCTAATCTCATGATGAATAATCAGATCCTCACATTTTGTGGACTCACTCAGCTTGCTTTTCTTATCACTCTCAAGTTGTGGGATTTTGGATTGTGGACTCTCTTCCTCACATGGAATTTGTGGCACGTGTTTCCTGGATGTTGAGACAGTGGTGGTGGTTGAGATGCCAACATTAGGAGTGAGCTTCTTAGGTGAACATGGGCTATGAATCACCGGAGCCGCTCCATCAACCATAGACATGATTTGCGGTGGGTTGTTGTTGTGATGATGGGTGCCACAACTTCTCCCTCGAGCATGACATCCTTGTTGCACTTCAGGAGCAGCATTGTCACGCCAATGAGAAGAATCACCATGCCCTCGAGCATGTCCTCCTTGCTGCACTTCTTGAGGAGCAGTGACACGCCCACAAGTAGCAACGTCAAGCCCTCGAGCATGTCTTCTTTGTTGCACTTCATGAGTACTAGTGACACGTCCATGAGCAGTAACATCATACTCTTGAGCATGTCTTCTTTGTCGCACTTCATGAGCAACAGGGTATTGTCGATGTCGAACCCCATCATCACATGTTGGAGGACACTCGTGAAGCATCCTCTCCATGGCTCGGAGTATATTGTTCTCAAGTTGCTTCACATCAGCGTGAGTGGCCAAACAATTTCCTTCTCCATGATTCTTTTGACGCACACTCGGTGTAGATCCTGCCATGTTAGTAGGGCTAAAGTGGAATAGGATAATTTTGTGAAATCACACAACCTCACCTCTTACTCACCAAAGTTCTTATGAGTTCACATCAGATTGTGCTTCTCCCGGATGTGTTAAAGTGATTGAAGACAGGGATCAAAGAACTAGCTTCGGTTTTTGGTGGAGCTCGGTGGGGTAAACAAAAAGGGGCTTGTGCTGAAATCAAGTTGATGCAAACCAAGAAAAATATGTGGATGGATCTGCTGCACCTTTGCACCAAGATTGAAAAACGCCACACACAAGCTTCTGAAATTTTTCTATCAAGCTGAAACTTTTGGATCTTACACAAGACTTTCTTTTTCTCTCTTGACTTTTTCCACTCTTTTTTTTCTTTGATTTTTTTGCCACTTTTTTCTCTCTTTTTCCAAAGCACAACAACCAAATCTGAAAACAACTATGATGATGAACTTGGTGCAAATCTAAAAGATGAAGAACATGCAAGGTATGCAACAACAAGATCTCAGCACCAACAAGGCTTGGATTTATTTTTGGTGGGGCTTTGAACTTCTAGGACGGAAAATATAGCATGAAAAACACTCGATCTAAAGGGATGATAGCAAGATAAACTTGGATAACAGATCCTACCGTGTCAACGAAGGCTCTGATGCCAGATGATAGGTGGGAACCTGATGAACGAGTTCACGCCCGAGGGTGGCCCGATCTTCATGTCGTAGGATCGAATCGGGAGGGATAACTAGCTGCAAGCAGCCGGAATAACTAGCTTTATACCTGCCAAGGTTGGATGCAACCCATACGTTGGGGATGGCTGACCGAAGCTACAAGAACTCCAACGCGCTGTCTGAACAATCGCAGAACCACAAACCGGGACTAATCCACACAAAACGGCCGGAACCGTAGAGCACGAACTAGGGGGAACCAGAGGCTCCTTCTCGCGAATCCGAATGAACTCACAAGAGCAAAGGTAGTAAGATCTCTCGGATTTCTAGCAGTCTTGCTGCATAAGCTTGTAGCTGAAATGGTTTGACAAAAGGTTTCCTAGAGGATGGAGGAGATGGGGTTTTATAGCAGGGACAACCCCCCTTAGCTAGATGTGAAAATGGTTTCAAAAGTAAATAGGTTTGTATGGCTTCCTTGGGTGAATAAACAGTCAACTTTGGGAGTTGTTGGAGAGCTCCTCGGAAATTCGCGAAGTCTTGACAGCCTAGACACCTTCCACGAGAATGACTAGTACTTTTGACTCACAGCTCAAAATGATGTGAGGTTTTTTGCATTGGAAAGATAATTTGATTTAGCTTCTGTTGATGTACCCCTATGGCCCCGTCTCTCCATCATATGGGTGTGGAACAACAAAACATGAGAGGTAAAAACTGACAGCATCAGCTTCACTTAAAACTTGTTTTCTTCAAACTCGTTCCTCCAGACCGGTTGCTTCAAGAGCTCATAGGTTGTTGGATTTCTTCCATGTGATACCTAAGTTCAACCAACAACAATGGGGATGAAAGTGCAGCCATGTGTTCAAGATTGTGGTATGAACTTAAGTTAGCGTTCACCTGGCCATGTGTTTGCTTGATTCGGCTTAGTAATTCTTTCCAACTAAATTGTGCACTTTTCTGAAATGTCATGTATGATGTACCCATGTGCTCATCAGGTACGGTGGATGATGGACGTCGAGGTGTTACTGTGGACGATGTCATCTAGGAAGAGGCTCCGGCTAGGTGGCAGACAAAGGAGGGTCTGGGCTTCGCGGGTTTTCGCGGCCTCAGTGTACGAATGGGTGGGCGGATGGGATGGGAGTGGGGAACCATGGCTTAGGGACGCGCTTGTCCAAAATATGCGGTAAGTTATGAAAGTACCCCACCGATTTAAGCTAGGTGGTTTTTTCGGTTCAGGGGTATCACGAGCATTTCACGTGTCGGGATTTCACAAGAGGTGGGAGTTTTTGTGCGCGTTGTAATTTTGGAATAGCAAGCTGCGGGTTGAGATGGAGGGAGTTGTCGGAGCACAATGAGACAAAGATAAATCTTAAATATTTCAGGATAACAAGGCGCGAGTTGAAATTTCCGGACAAGCCTAACGTGTACTGTACCAAATCAATTCACACTTCCGTCGATGAATAAATAAAAAGAAATCAATTTGCAGCACACAAGAGAGTCTAGTCCCGTGTACTGTACCAAATCAATTCGCACTACAAATGTCATTCAAAACTTTGAATTCATGTTATGTTCAATTAAAATATTTCGCTACGTGTATAATGCATGCAACCTGCTACTCAAATGTATGTTTTAGTGCATTCCAAACGTATATACTACCGCTTCAATATGAACTAAATTTGAATTCATTTCTCTATTTGAATAAGATCTACAATAATGATTGTTGTGAAGTCAAACCATTTGAATTCGTTTCTCTATTTTAATACGATCCACAATCATCATTATTGTCAAGTTAAACCATCGTTTGTGTATTATCTTCATAGCACACCACATGATTACTCTCGAGTTAGATATGAACTATGTGTACTATATGAACTCCAACTCGAATTTTTGAATCCACTTTATGTTGATTTCAAATCACAATACATTTCAAGCTCTAGCTAGATCTTCATAATCTAATCCATGTCTCATATGTATAAGTGTTTATCACATAATGTATGGTACCCCGCCCCTGTGCCTACAAGTATTTAGATGTGAGTTGCAAACACCACACTTTACCACAAATTCAAATAAAATGTGAGATTGTTCAACATATACTATTGTTTAGATTGTTTGATATTTAGTTGTAAGCTGCAAACGCCACACATTATCACAAATTCAAATAAAATGTGAGATTGTTCGATGTATAGTATGGTTTAGATTGTTCGACATTTAGCTGTGAGTTGCAAACGCCATGCATTATCACATTATGGTATAACATGTGCAAAACCAAAGCACGCGTATCACCACTATATTCATGCATGCATATGTTTATAACACTAGGATCTCCTATTCAAATATATGAATCCACTTTCATATCAAATTATGATATTTGTTAGTCTCTTACACCCACACAATCCTCTAACCTTTGTAGCTAGCACTAACTTTCTCTCGTGCATGCACACGCCCTCCTCGCTATCCCCTCCCTCAGCATTCTATCCATCGCGCACATTCATTTTTTTTCTTTAGGTCGTTCTCCCATAGTCTCCACATCTCCTTTCCGACACACACCGATCGATAAACCTCTCCAGCGATGTCTGCCTACAACATACACACACCTTCCATCTCCTCCTTTCTGTGTCCATGCCTCGTGTCTCTCATATGGTCCCACACACTGTAAACTCTCGCCCCTCTTTTCATCGATCTCACAACCGCACACTCCTCCCCCTATCTAGCTAGTAGCTCGGCCTCTCGCATGACCTCCTAGCTCCATTCTCTCTATCTATCCATCTCACTGGGCCTTATTTGCCTCTAACAAATGGATGTACACCAACTGATCTCCCGCTATACATATAGCTAGCTAGGTCCTTATAACTCGTTTTTCCCCACGCGTTGATCGATCTACCTCATTAGTTATGTCTCTCCCTTCCTCCGACAAACAACAATTGCTCTACCGATCTAGTTAGGTTTGCTTACCAAACACATGGTTCCCCTTCATCATCCATGCATGCGTCCCGACAGATCTATCACGCACAAGCACATACAGAAACACATCCCCACTCTTATCGATAATATTGCAGTTCTACCCTTAGTTTGTCTAGTAGGCCTCTCCCACCATCTTCGAGAAGCAACTCCATCACCCATCCAGCACTCTACCCCTCTCCCTCCCTCTCTCTCTCCTCTCTCTCTCTCCCATCCTATTCCCCGTCCTTCAGTTATCTATGGATGTCGACCGATCTCCCTCAAGACATAGTTGGGTCTCTCCTTCTCAACACATATATGAGTTGTTCTACCTCTCTAGTTAGGCCTCTGCCTCCCCCTCCCCCCACCCCCACACACACCGATACATCGAGCGCTCTAGTCGTGTCTCCCTGCCACACACAAACTTTCCCTGTGCCCTCTGACATTCCGGTAGGTCAGTCGCCCTATATCTTTAACTTGCACACACACAATTTCGATGGCTCTCTTCATCGATCTCGCACCCACCCACTTGATCCTCTCTTCGACTATCGATATCTATGACCCCTCCCTCTCTTCTCGTGGATCGCCCCCGCCCTCTATATATGATATGCATAGGCCTCTATTTCACACACATTGCATGCAAAATTTTGTTTGAGATGTCATCGACACATATTCCCATAAATACATTCACGAAATCACCCCCCAAACAAAAAACACTCACAAACGCACACACCATCTGTCTAGGTTTGTATCTCTCTCACACACACCCACGTAGGTGGGGGACGTGAAGAGTTGCATGCACGGCGCATGTACTCCCGTCTCTTTCCCAACCACACCCGCGCGGGTACACGGTGGAGCTCATTTCTGTATGAAAAGGCAGCCCACGTGGTAATTTGACACGTGTACTGGTTGTCCACTTGATGGAGGATCGTCTACCACGGGTGAACAAACAAATTGCAACTTGACATGTTATGTTAAAAAAGAGGCAAACCATGTGGGGCCTACCTTAGAGGCAAGGCTCTATACACTGGAGTGCTTTTGATGTGTCCCGTCAACTCGTAGAATGAGGAGAAGTTTGCTTAGTACACCGTCTCCCCCGCCCACGGGCGCGGTGGCTCGCAGGATGAGGTGAAGTTTGCTTACTAGTACGCCTTACGCTCTCTCCCTCGCCCACGCGCGCGGTGGCTCGCAGGACGAGGAGAAAATTTTACTACTCCCTCCGTTTACTCCTTGTCCCTACCTTGGTTAGAGAGATTATCATATTGTTTGGAATATATGTCCTTTAGTACTCCCTCCAATTACTTATACAAGGCCACTACAAAAAAAACATTATAGACATATATAGACGTATTTTAGAGTGTAGATTCACTCATTTTGCTCCGTATGTAGTCCATATTGAAACAGGCGTAATAGTACGCACTCTCCCTTGCCCCTCGACCCTCGCCCACGTGGTGGACGTGCAACAATTCATTCGGTCTCATATAGCGAGAACGATATATACTGCAGTGCCATTATTGCTCGACTTCCCAAAGAGGCGAAGAGCCAATCGCAAGGTTAATATTTTGGAGATGCCAAGCGCAAGGTTTATAGGTTCCGCGTCATTTATAAATAAAGTATTTTTTTATTCAGTGGCATGTACGCAATATAAATAGGTTCATATGGAGATAAAAGGAAACCACTCCACTATATACATAGGCAGGACGAGCCTACACAGTTGCTTGTTGGGGTTGCTCTCTTCACACTCTCTCGCACAAAATGATGGTGGCCACATCTCTAACATCCCGGCGGATCATGTCCGCCGGGGGAAGGGGTGGATGCTTAGTGTAGATGCGGGGCGACAGCAAAAACCCACTGTCGGCACGTCCCGATCAGGGGTCCCTGCCGTTCTCTCTCACAAAGCCAGTGAGGTTGCCTTCGTCCCTTGCTCACTGCCGCGACATGGGCAGTTTCCACCTCCCGCTGCTCTCCTCTAGGTTGAGCTACGTCCTGACATCCCTCAGGTACAACTCCCTTTACAGCCGGCTTGCACCACTGCTCTAGCTGCCCACATCACTCCATGTGGACATTTCTCTACTTCTTTGCCCCGCACATACCTCTGTTGGCTTCCGCGTACTGTATTTGTGATGAGTTTATGTTTCATCAACTAGTCCCAGTATTCTTATTCTAATCATGCTTCTTCAATTTCTTTGCTACAGGGATGCTCATCTCGATTTTGGTGAAACTGCACAAAATGATCCGATGGTCAAAGGGTTGTAAACTTCATTTATTCGGAAGCTCCAACGTTGCCAGCAAATTAAAGCCTGGTTAGGGTTTATAGTTCAAGGTCTAGGGACTGCATGGATCATTTTTTTTCTTTAGCAGTCTCTGTTCCAAAATAAGTGTCAACTTTAGTGGTAGTACAACTTTGTACTAAAGTTTGCATAAAGTTGAGACACTTATTTTGGAACAGAGGGAGTACATATTGGCTATGATCTGTCAATCATTGAGATGCAATAGCATGCATGTTAGTCTCCTTTGTATTTGATGAAATGTTGCAACGGGCAACCTTGGACACAAGATACATGAAACAGAAGCTGGAAGCTTCATAGAATTGTACAAATTTATCTCGCTGATAAATTATAGTACGTACTATACTAGTACTATGTAAAGAGTTAGGTGTCGCACGATGTCCAGAAAATATGGTGATAGTGTGAGGTGGGCCATGTAATCACTGAGCATGCGTGTTTTCACTGCTCTTGCACTCCTCTGCTGTAAGAATGGAGAAGATTGTAATCTAGTAGTACCTCCTTTCGCCGAAGGCATGGGACATCCAGCAGTCCTACCACCTCAGTAATAATGACCAATGAGCCATCAAATCACATAGACCTAGCAGTAAGTTGGACAGACGAAGCAACCATCACTCTTGAATCCGCTTCTCCCATCAACGCAAGCACCAGTGAGAGGTCGCGTTTGCTCTGCCCGGGCATGAATGCAACACCGGTTCTTTGGAGCTGTGCTGACCGTTTCGGGCGGGAAGCGCGCACGGGCGATGGAGGGGCTTTGGGTGGGCCAGGCTGGTCAGGAGCGGGCGTGGCAGCTGTCCGCCTGTCCCGACCGGATGCCCGGAAACGAGAGGATGCACTGACTCTCGTGGCTAAATCGTACACTACACACCATCTCTCTGTAGGAGTAGGTCAATGTGTCGCTCTCTCTAACACACACATGATGCTAAAAAAACACACACACACATGCACACGCACACACAAGTTCATAGAATAGGAATATCATGCGAGTGCAAAGCCACAGGAAGTGAGATACGAATGGAGTACGTACAAGAAGAGAAGAGGTGACGAATATTCCATCAAACCTGGAGTGAGGAGTAGTACTCCCTCCGTCTAGGTGTTAAGTCATCTTACGAAAATTAGGTATTCCCAAAATGTTTAGGTGTCGTCCATTAACTTCGCATCTCAATCCCCTCGTGGCCTCGTTGCTAGTGAGCGTTGTTACTTAGGGAGCATTTGGATCCTTAGCAAGAACAACTTATAGCCTAGCCGGGCAAGGTTAGGCGTTTGGAACTGTTAAAATATGTTAGCTTTTGTGGGCCAACTAGCTGGGTGGGCTAGAAAAACCTTGCTAGGTCAGGAGAGCCAGATCTGCTCGCTTCCGATGGAAAACTTCGCGTACTACCTCCGTCCTGGTTTATTGGTCCCCATTGTATTTCGTGTCAAATTTTGACCATAGATTGAACTAACAAAGTGTTCATGCATGTCGCAAAAAATTATATCATTGAAAACTATGTTAAAATACGAATCCAATGATATAATTTTTGTTGACATGCATTAACATTTTGTTAGTTAAATCTTTGGTCAAAATTTGGCACAAACTACAAAGGGGACCTATAAACCAGGACGAAGGTAGTAGTAACATAGACTAGTAACATATGCATGTTACTAGTCCAAGTTACTCACCACTATGACCAGCCTAAGCAATGTAACCAAATGCTCCTTACTCTACCTTGTTATCTCCCCCAGAAACCCAATGCATGGAGCGCAACTGCGCGTTGATCAGTCAAGAAATCAAAGTCAGCTTGCATGCGAGTTAATACGTGGCCCTGCATGGTAGCTAAAACAACATCTCTTAGTTGTTGGGATTAATTGTTGCGTTTAGAGACAGAAATCAGGCCTTTGATTGGAGGAAGGACCGGTCAAGTTTCTCCTTCTCCTCCAATCTGCTTGTACCTTGGTCCCTCTGCACCTTATAACGTGACTTATTACACCTAGACGGAGGGAGTAGTACGAGATATGGTGGCACACTGATTTAGGTCGAATACAAGTGCCCAAAATTGTGTGCATGTTATAATAAGGATTCACTTAAAATAGGACGTGAGCGAACAGAGGGATCAATTGGACAGTGTTCACGAGTAGTAGCGAGATGTGTGAGGTAAGATACATTGCTGACGCTTTTACTTTTTCTTATTAATTTGTTTGTTTCACCCTCTGACTGGTGAGACCCAACGTACTATGTGGAGAGAGGTAAGGTGACTAAGACTGCATTATTTCTGTACTACCAACACTTCTTTAAATCCCAAAAGACCTTAGACTAGTCACAATGGATAGTAACTTAGACTAGTAACATGCATATGTTACTAGTCTATGTTACTACCTCTATGGTGGGGAGTAACATTGTGTGGTATCATGCAATACTTCATTTATTAGATTGTAGACTCATTTTGTCTTGGTATATGTGATGTTACAGTAACTAGATATGTTACCACCTGCCTCTCTTTCCTCATTAATTACTCGCCACATCATCTATTTTTCCTAAAGATGTGTGATGTTACCACCTATGTTACTCCCACTGTGGAGAGTCTTACCACCAAAGCCACATGACACGATTATGATTTAAATCCCAATGACTCCCACGCAAAAAAAACATGGCATGCTTGTCACATGAATGCAAGAATGTATGTATAAAAGGTCATTTTCCTCTCGTTGAACATAACGGGAGGGTGGTGTAGCTGGTTAGCCTGTTCGCTCATCAAACTTGAGGTATCGGGTTCGATAACTACATTCGAGCATAATTTTGTTGTTGTTTGACTTCTTTCTTCCACCCAATGACAGGTAGGCCCCGCATGACAGAGAGAGAAAGTGATTTGGGGCGGTGCCAGGAGGACTTTGACTAGTCAAAATGGATGGATACAGAGCTATACAATCTCATAGTGACCGTATAATCACCTCATCGCGTATACGCTGTAGCCTCGGCGCTTGTTTTATAGGGTTTGCACTCTTTACACTCTCTCTCCAGTATATATATACACGCTGGAGCCTGAGCGCTTGTAGTTGCTCTCTTAACACTCTCTCACCCTCTCCAGATCTAAACAATACTTCGTTGGCCTCTCTCTCTCTCCCCCTCACTGCTGGTCAAAGAGCCAGCAGGATCTGTCCGCCGGGAAGAGAAGGAGGCTAATGCTGTTACCATCGGCGAGGGAGGGAATCCACTACTGGCGTAGCTGTTCTCTTTCACCTAGCGGCGGCACGGGAGGGCCTCTGACCCCTTCTTCTTCACCGCCATACATAGCGTGGGCCGAACGGCCTCCGGTCGCCCACTGAACCACACCCCAAGAACCATAAGGTATAATTTACTTATTCCACATGCATTGCTCTAGCTGCATGTGGGCTTTTTCCGCTTCTGCACTCGAATCTAGGTGTTGGGTCAAACTCTAGGACGTGGTTCAAAGAGGAAAGGAATGGGGGAAAGTAGTGGGGAAAGTTGTATAGCATGAATCTAGGACGTGGTTCAAAAGGAAAGGAAGGGGGGAAAGTAGTGGGGAAAGTTGTATAGCATGAATCTAAGAAGTGGTCCAAAGAGGAAAGGAATAGAGGAAAGTAGTTGGGAAAGTTGTATAGCATGAATCTAGGACGTGGTTCAAAGAGGAAAGGAAGGGGGGAAAGTACTAGTACAGACTGGCTATCCAGCACCTACGTTGGTCGAAAAGGGAAAACAATGACAAACACAGTACACACATCTATAACAAACTGATCTTTTGTTTTGGGGGACAAGGCTGTCGAGTTTGAGCAGGACTAGATATGCTGCGCTCACATAGGGAAAGGTGTCTAAAGATAACAAAACTGGGACGAACACAAATATGCTCCTTGGTTGTTTGTTCTTTGTTGCAACAGATTGTGCATCACCCCTTCATACATCAGTAGATGCACATGGTGCTGGTCCGTCCACTGTCCCGTGCAATTGTTTAGCTGTTGTTAATCTAAGGCCCTGTTTGGTTAACTCCCTAGTCCCTACCTGCTTGGTTCCAGGGACTAAACATGGACTAGAGGTTATTAAATGACATGCTAAAAGACCACGTTACACCTAGTAATGAACTAATAGAGACAAGCTGCGATGCGGGGTAGGGGCAACTGTTGGAAAAAGTCCCAAAAAGACTCTCCCTCAGGGTCTTCTTTCTTTAGTCCCAAATGCCCACTTTTAGTCACTAAAAGTCCCTCCTGTTTGGTTTAGATGGGACTGACATGGAGTTTTTTTAGTCCCTACACCAAAATGTGCGTGTAAACAAACACCCTCTAATAATGCCACTGGAAAATTGATGCAATGCCACAGTTAAAAGCAAATTACATGTTTAACGAATTTTATTGTTAATATAATCTCTCTGTTAATATTAATTAATGCCACCAGTTGAGAAATGCTATTGTCTTGTTCTCTTTCCCATTTAGATAAGTTAGATGCTTCTTTTTGTTGGCTTCTGTGTCATCCACCGTTATTGACCACTAGTTGTTTCCTTTGCACCTCTGTGTAAACAGGTTTATCTACTTCACCTCGTTGCTATTGTGACCTTTTGTTGCACTGCACAAAACACTTTTGTTTTAAGAATGTTTTGTGTAGTTCAACCAAAATGTCACACCGACAATGTTGCTTGATTGCTTGATCTTAGTGGAACTGCACAAGAGGAGATCTTACTTCCTATCCGTGTTGGCAAATTGGTTCAAATCTTCTTCTTGTGAGTTGTTTGAATTCCGCGTCATGAGAGGTCAGTACTAGCCTTCTTTCACATGATTGTGCAGTGCGCTTTCATATGTTGTGCTACTTGTATGGTAATGTTGCTTGATTTTAGTAAATTGCATAAATGGAGACAAGACTTCCAATCTGTATGTGCACCGTAATATCCCATTGAGGTAAGATCAGGATATTTCACAACTGTTGGCCTGTATTTTGCCACTTTCATCAGAAAATTAATGTCGTTGTTTAGTGCTATACTTGTGCTCCCTAATTGACATGCCAAATCTTACATTGAAGGCGAAGCTTGTCTGTTATTGAACCAAGTGATGAAGGGGAAGAACAAGCGAAAGAAAAACAAAAATCAACTCCCGGTGCTGTAATGAAGCATTGGAACTGTGATGACACAAGTAATGATATAGTTTTGCATCTTAATGTATTGCTATGGCTGGAACGAGCAATTGTTTTGCCACTGATTTGATGCCACTCTTAATGTAATATGTAATTATTTCTACTTGTGCAAACAGGGATCTTCTTTGAATATACCATATATTTTAGTGGAACTGCACAACAAGATGTTGGAAACATTAAAGTAGTCAAGGAGTATATAGTAAGCATGGCAACCATAGTAGATAGCAATAGATGGTTTCGGAGAAGTGCTTGATCTGTATGCTCTACACAATAAGCCTCCTGACAAAGGTTGGTACTCGCCCACGGATTTCATCCATATGATTGAGATTTGCCATCTCTGTTGGTGTTGTGCTACTGTTTAGATACTATCATGAGAAAGTGGTATTGTCCTTGAGAAGTGCTTCATCTGTGCTGTTTTAAGTATTTCGTTTCCTTTTTTTGAGCAAATAGGGATGCTAGCATTTAGTTGTCCTATTATCTTTGCACAACAATATCATCCTCCTCTGAAGAAGAATATGGAGTATGTGAAGTGACTAGTTCCGGTTATGCCAGAATGAAGAAGCCCTGTCTATCTTCTCATCAGAAGGAGTAGTTGAAGGATGGTTACATTACTCCCCACAAGACCAAAGTAACTTCAGCTCAGAAGGACTGACATATCTCCATTGTTTTGCTGTGATGCGCAAGTACAATGTTGTTCTAGGATTCTTTCCGGTGAGTTTCATTTTTTTAAAGTGTGCTCTAAAGGACCATGTAGGTGCATGTTTAAACAGTCAATTCATAGTACACTTTGCTTTTTACTAATCACTCTTTTTGTATTTGTGCGAACAGGGGTGCTCAGCTTGATTTCAATGGGAACTGCACAAAATGTTCATGAGTACATCGAATCATTCATTTCCACCACAAGAAAGGAGGTGCCAATAAGTTCAAGGCGTTGCAACATATAAGGGAGAAATCATACAAACTACGTGCGAATTTGGTTGTTTTTGATGGAACTGCACAAAAAGAATAGCTGGTTTATTTAGCACGAGGTGCCATGTCAATGTCCGAACTGATGGCAAACCCTGCACATTCCACAATCGTAGGCATTTGATATTTTGGATTGGGAAAACCTTGTCAAATTTTGCTCATTGATGTACGCAAAACAAGAAGCATTTGACATTCTGGAATGGGACAACCTTGTCAAATTTTGCTCATTGATGTTAGCAAGAAGACATGCGTTTGATATTTTCAAATGGGATGCCCTTTGCTGTCAGTAGCGTCGATTGATTTTTCTTTATTCTTTAGTTGTGAAGTAAATATTAGCTCTGACATGTGAATCGCTGAGATGCATAATCATCGATTGTTTTGAATGTTCTCTATGAATTGCCAGGCCTGTGTGTTTGATTGCAATGTACAGGAACGCTAAAAAGCTGCTCAAACTCTTTGCACTCCCTCTGTTACTTTTTACTACACAATTGTGAAAGTTCATACTTTTTTCTATAAGATTGGTCAAAGTAGAGATACTTTGACTATAGACAAAACTTGTATGCAGACTAAAAAGGACCGGAGGGAGTACATGTGAAACTTCTACAAATGAGGTGATCACCCTAGGAATAATGCTAGTATGTATTGTTTTGCATGCTCATCCAATTCCAGTGATACAAGAATTCGAACTAATCGAACTAAATTCATTCATACACGGTCGGATTTCATATAAACATGCCGAATTTCATTACATTTCATGCATTCTTCAACTAAAAAGGGGTGCGTTGGAGGCAGGGGCGGAGCTGCATCTGCATCTACCCTGTTGCACCATTGCTAGTTTAGCCTGATGCACTCATGCACATGCTTGATCCAAGTGCTAAACTATCGGTAGAAACCAACCTGACCCTGTTGCCGGTGCAACAGGGTAGCTCCATGCAGCTTCGCCCCTGGCTGGAGGTACAATTAATTAACCGAAGCTACCCACCTGTGTTCGGCTGAGCCGAACAAAAGCTTCTTCTCCAATGGACTGAGCTTCAGTGACTTAACTGTAGGTGCAGTTGCATAACTGACATGTGGCCCAGATGCCTGTTGGGCCCACGTGTCAGTCAGCCAACTGCACCAGTAGTTAAGTAGAAGCAGCGTCCTTCACCAACATAGCTCTCCGACTTCACGTTGCCACCAAGAAGCTAATCGGCCGTCAATGGTCAACCCGCCTAGCTTGGCTTCAACCGGAGGGTAGCAGCGGTGGCCTTAATTGGACCCGAGCGGCGGTGACCTACTGTGTTCTACTCTTCCTTGTTTTCTGTGTGGCACGGCCTCGTTGGTAGTGGGGCGGGGCCTCGACGGATCCGGCGATGTCCTCTATCTTGTTGCCGGTGGTGCGGCGCCTTGGCGGAGCAGGGGAAATCCTCCCCCTTGTTGCCGGCAGGGTGGGGCCTCGGCTGAGCCGGCGATGTCCTCTGCCTCGTTGTTGGCGGGGCGGGGCCTTGACGGAGTAGGGGCCCTCCGCCTCATTGCCGGTGGGGCGGGGCCTCTGCAGAGCTGACGATGTCCTCTGCCTTGTTGTTGGTGCCGTGGGGCCTCAACGGAGTAGGGCCTCGTCGACGCCAGCGGAACGGGGACTCGTCAGAGCCGGCATTGTCCTATGCCTCGTCCTCGGTCTCGCCAAACAGCGCCTCGCCTGCTTCATCGTCCTCTTTGTAGGTGGCTGCAGCCTCCTCCACCCACATGCGGTACCGCCAGCGCTCGAGGCGGCCCTCGCGGGTGGAGCGATACGAGCCGAGCAGCGCCTCCTGCTCCGCCCGCTCCACGGTGATCTGCTCCTCCGCCTGCAGGTGCTCCTGGAGGAGGTGGTGGTTGTAGGCGGTGTCAGCCTGCGCCTCCCAGAACTGCTCGTGATGCTTTTGCCTCACCGTGTCCATGTATTGGGCACGGGCCTCACCGATGGTCATGGTGCAATGCACAGGCGAGGATGGCGCGGAGGAGGGGGTTGGCGCCAATCGTCGACTACCATGTTCTCCATTGGAAGTCGTCATCCTCCAGCTGCCTGTCGGCCAGCCAGTCGGCAACAATGGCTGCCATCTCCTTGTGGTCCGTCGTCCGCCCGTCCCGAGAGCGCTGGAGCGCGAGGAAGCCATGGTGGGCAGTAGTGGTGTGGACAGCAGTTTATATAGCAATGGTGGGCGGCGGAGGGATGGACATGTGGCGTCGGAGTAGCCGCCTCGGCAACCGCGTATCATTAATGTGGGCGGCAGAAGGATGGACGAATGACACTTGTGCTGTTTGAAGGCGGAGCAATCGCCTGCACTGAGAAGCAGGGCGGGCGGCGCTAACCATTTCGGGCTGAAAGCACGCGCAGGCGAGGGCGGCGGTCGGGGTGGGCCAGGACAGTTAAACTCGTGCTTGGAAGCGGGTCGGTCCAGCAGCCGGATATGCTGGCTCGCCAGCGAGCTCACCGAGCTAAGCGACGACAATCAGATGATGGACGTAGCTTCGGACCAGGAGCCGGCGCCACTTTCCACGCCGGTTAATGCCATGTTCACCATAGAGTAGGTGCGGCCGCACTTCGACGCCCTAATGGCGGAAGAGCTACCAGTGCAGGAGTCTCCTCAACGAGCACCGGTGAACAAGCGAATGACAATGCCATCACAGACATGTGGCCCTATGATCATGGCTTCCCGAATGAGCAGCGGGCGCCGTATCAGACCTCTCCCTCGTCCTTCGAGTTGTTGTGCTCACCGTGGCGCCACCATCTCGCATTGTCAACATGATCAACGGACATGAGGAATGAGGAGATGACTTTACTTGGAGAGGATGATAGTGGGGACTCACGAGGGCCATAGCCGCACGTACGCAAGTGCCTCCTTATTATATATAACTATAATTTTTTTGCTTCCTCCTGGTTTCCTGACATCACGGTCCCACACCATTGTCAACCTATGTAGTCAATAAACAAGAGAATTGCACAAGGAGCGGCCGACAGCTGGGACCAAGCAGCTTGAGTAGTATTTGTGTTTTTGAGGTGTGAGCACTGCAGAGTTTTTGAGGAGAGCAGGGTATTAACTAGGCGTGTTGTGGCCCGTCTAGCCCAGGCCAGATATCCAGCCCAGATCTTAGTTTTTTTTTCAAGCTAAAAATGGCTAGCTCAGCTATACTTGTTTTTGAGGAATCCCCATGCAAGGTCAACAAGTTATCTCCGCCCCGCTGGACTGCAAATCTTTTCTAGGACGGATGCATTAGGCTTAACGAGAAAATGGGCTTTAAGAAATAATAAATGGGATGTAATTATAAAAACTGGGTAGTAACTATAAAAAATGCACCAAACATGTAATTACTTTATAAAATATTATTTTTGGATTTTGAAAATTTTAATTTCATTAATTGTTGCACGCGCAATGTTTCGTTGGATTTTGACGTTATACAAATTTATATTGACATTGTATTTAATCTGACTAGAAATTTCGGGATAAAAATATTTTGGACCCCATCAAAATGTGGGAAATTTTATTGAATTCTATTTTGAATGGTTGGTTGAAATTATTAATCGTTGTCCTAGCTAGAAAATGGGCTGTAGTTTTAACAAACTGTAAATGGGCTATAGTAAATTCCATTAGAATTCAAAAATGGACTATAAATTCTTACAAATCTCAAATGGGCTATAAGTTCTCTGCCACACACTTGTGGGCCTACTAAGTTGACGCGCCCCCCCCCCCAAAAAATATAAGTTGACGCGTATGGAAGGCTTTGTTAACTTATAGTCAACACACGGTTCTAGCAGCAGTCGCCGTTGGATGTCCATCCAACAGGTGTCGTGCTTCTTTTTCAATCTCGGATATTCTAGCTTCACCCGCCCAAAAAATGATTCCTCCCCCTGACATCTGGGGCGCACCGTTTCGGAAGCTGATCTGTGGGCCTACTAAGTTGACGCGTACCAAGGGCTTTGTCAACTTAGTCAATATAAACGATTCTAGCTGCAGTGACCGTACGATGTCCATCCAACGGCCGTCGTGCTTCTTCAACCTATGGTCTTCTTGCTCCAGCCACACAAAGTAGTGCCGGTCGTGCCACCTGCTCCTGCCTCCCGTGGCCGGCTGTGCTGCCGCGGAGGCCTCACCGCCCCTACTACTCCCACCGCTGGCTAGGCCATCCCTCCACTCACCCACTGAGGGAGTCCTGGATTAGGGGGTCCTCGGACAGCCGTACTATATGCTTATGCTGGACTGTTGGACTATGAAGATACAGGATTGAAGACTTCATCCCGTGTCCGGGTGGGACTCTCCTTTGCGTGGAAGGCAAGCTTGGCGATTCGGATATGTAGATTTCCTTCTCTGTAACCGACTCTGTGTAACCCTAGCCCCCTCTGGTGTCTATATAAACCGGAGGGATTAGTCCGTAGAACAAGAACAATCATAATCATAGGCTAGCTTCTAGGGTTAGCCTCTACAATCTCATGGTAGATCAACTCTTGTAATACTCATATCATCAAGATCAATCAAGCAGGAAGTAGGGTATTACCTCCATAGAGAGGGCCCGAACTTGGGTAAACATTGTGTCCCCCGCCACTTGTTACCATTAGCCTTAGACGCATAGTTCGGGACCCCCTACCCGAGATCCGCCGGTTTTGACACCAACATTGGTGCTTTCATTGAGAGTTCCACTGTGTCGTCACCATAAGGCTTGATGGCTCCTTCAATCGTCTACAACGATGCGATCCGGGGTGAGGTTTTCCTCCCCGGAAAGATCTTTGTATTCGGCGGCTTTGCACTGCGGGCCAACTCGCTTGGCCATCTGGAGCAGATCGATAGCTACGCCCCTGGCCATTAGGTCAGGTTTGGAAGCCTGAACTACACTGGCGACATCCGCGGAGACTTGATCTTCGACGGATTCGATCCCATGACAGGTGCGCCCTACAGCCGCGATGAGTATGACTTAGATCAGCCATCGGACGGTGTTCAGGAGATCACACCTGTAGCTGCCCCGGCTTTAAATCCGGAGCATATCGTGCCATCCGAGGACGGGTGGATGGACCCCGCCAAGGAGGCCGCACACTCAGCAGCAATAGAGCTGAACACCGATCTCACTTCCAAGGAGGTCTGTGTCATCGGACCCTCGGACTCGTCTCCGGCCATAGGCTCCGAACCGTGTACATCCGTGCCCATCGTACCTAACTGGGCGCCGATCATGGAGTTTAGCTCCGCGGATATCTTTTAGTACTCGCCCTTGGGCGACATGCTAAATTCATTAAAGTCTCTCCCCTTGTCAGAGGACTCTTGGCCGAACTATTCCCGGCCTGAGTGGGAAGCGGACGACGAAGGAATTCGTTGCCTACCCACCACCCACTTAATAGCCATTGTCGACGACTTAACCGACATGCTTGACTTCGACTCCAAAGACATCGACGGTATGGGAGACGATGTCGGAGAAGATCAGGAACCACCGCCCACAGGGCGCTGGATGGCAACCTCATCATATGACACATATATGGTGGATACGGCCAAAGAAAACAATGGCAAGGATCAAAAGGATGCAACGGAGGGTGACCCTCGGGAGAAGAAACCTAAGCACCGATGTCAGCGGCGCCGCTCTAAACCCCACCATAGCAAAAATAGCGACACCGGCACCAGAGACAATAACACTCCGGATGATGCCGAAGACGAAAACAATCCCACCGAGCCAAGCTTCGAGCAGGCCGGACGGGAGAACGGGCAAGCTAGCCCCAATGAACAGGCAATAGATGAAGATTCGGAGGATGACAATTACATGCCCCTCTCCGAAGACGTGGTGAGCCTCGGCGACGAAGAATTTATCGTGCCTGAGGATCCTGTCGAGCAGGAGAGCTTCAAGAGCCGGCTTATAGCCACTGCAAAGAGCCTGAAGAAAAAACAGCAGCAGCTTCAAGCTGATCAAGATCTGCTCACTGACAGATGGACTGAAGTCCTGGCAGCCGAGGAATACGGACTCGAGCGCCCAAACAAAAGTTACCCCAGGTGCAGACTATTACCTCAATTCAAGGACGAGGCACTAGAGCCTATACTACCAGTGCAGGATGCGGCTGACCGACCACCTCGTGGCTGAGACAAAGCGACTTATCAGCCCAAACACCAGCCCGCACCTAGTCGTCGAACAAACAAAAACACGAAGGCCCGGGGCCACATACATGACCTGCAAGACAAGTTGGAAAACAAAGCAGGACAGTCAAGATCGATCTACGGATCACGGGGGCGCGCCCCAACGCGTGACGATGACCGTCACGCCGGATACAAATCCGTCTGGGCCGAATACCGCAGACCAAGTTCATCCGAACTAAGTCGCGATGTAGCCCGACATAGAGGCGCCGCACACCCCCTATGCTTCACTGACGAAGTAATGGAGCATGAATTCCCAGAAGGGTTTAAACCCGTAAACATTGAATCATATGATGGGACAATAGACCACGTGGTATGGATTCAAGATTTCTTTCTCCACATTCACATGGCCCGTGGCTATGATCTTCATGCAATCAAGTATCTCCCACTAAAACTCAAGGGACCAGCTCGGCATTGGATGAATAGATTGCCAGAAAACTCCATTGGCAATTGGGAGAACCTGGAAGATACATTCCTCGACAACTTTCAGGGCACTTATGTGCGACCATCGGACGCTGATGACTTAAGTCACATAACCCAACAGCCCGAAGAATCAACAAGGAAATTCTGAACTCGGTTCTTAACTAAAAAGAACCAAATCGTTGACTGTCCGGATGCCGAAGCCCTAGCAGCCTTTAAGCATAACATCCGTGACGAGTGGCTCGCCCGACACCTCGGCCAGGAGAAGCCAAAATCCATGGCAGCCCTCACGGCACTCATGACCCGCTTCCGTGTGGGCGAGGATAGCTGGCTGGCTCATAGCAACAGCACCTCAGGTAAACCTGGAAATTCTAAATCCAGAGATGACAACAGCAAGCCCCGAAGCAGCAAGCACAAACGACAAAACAACAGCGACATCACCGAAGACACAACTGTCAACGCCGGATTCAGCGGCTCTAAGACCGGTCAAAGGAAGAAACCATTCAAAAGGAACAATCCGGGCACATCTAGTCTAGACCGCATACTTGAACGTCCATGCCAAATTCATGGCACCCTAGGTATGCAAGCTAATCATACTAACAGAGAATGCTGGGTCTTCAAATAGGCCGGCACGTTAAACGCCAACATCAAGGAGAAGGGGTCGCAAACCAAGGATGATGAAGAGGAGCCCCGGCCACCAAAGACAGGAGGGCAAAAGAAGTTCCCTCCGCAAATTAAAACAGTGAATATGATACACGCCACCCATATTCCCAAACGGGAGCAGAGGCACGCACTTAGGGACGACTACACGGTGGAGCTAGTCGACCCAATAAACAACCCATGGTTGTCCGGCTCGATCACCTTTGATTGCAAGGATCGTCCGACCAGTATTCGTCACGGCGGCTCAGCCGCACTGGTCCTTGACCCTATCATCGACGGATTCCACCTTTCACGAGTCCTTATGGATGGTGGCAACAGCCTGAACCTACTTTATCAGGATACAGTGCGCAAGATGGGCATCGATCCGTCAAGGATCAAACCCACTAAAACCACCTTTAAAGGTGTCATACCAGGGGTAGAGGCGTGTTGTACAAGCTCAATCACACTGGAGGTGGTCTTTGGATCCCCAGATAATTTCAGAAGTGAAGAGTTAATCTTTGGCATTGTCCCTTTCCGCAGTAGTTATCATGCACTGCTTGGACGAACTGCATTCGCTCGATTCAATGTGGCGCCACACTATGCTTATCTTAAGATTAAGATGCCCGATCCACATGGCATCATAACAGTCACTAGATACACTGAACGCTGCCTCCGTACCGAAGAGCACACCGCCACCTTAATGGCAGGATCATAGAGCAGCCTCTTTCAATCGAATATTCATTCGACTGCCAGGTTCCTAGACACTGTCGAAAGAGTCTGAACCACCTTGCGGCACAATAGCCTAGATCGTCAAGAGCCCAATTAACCACTTCAGCAATGGACGGAGGCGTAACAAGGTTGTGTCCCACAATACAGATAAATCGCCCGGGGACACACAAACATTTTTTGCATTTTATTTTAGGTCCACCTTGTGACTAAGCCACCTCCGGCGACCTGGCGACTGAACCTACGAAGGGACGGACATTCCTTGGAGGGAAACAACTCAAACACGCAGGGGAATCTCTAGATATTCTCCTCAACGATCATCCTACTATTATGCGGATCTGCACGTAGCTCCCACCCTGGCCTCAGCAGGTTTCGAAGTCATATTTCTTTTTTTATTGCACTACTTGTTACTCATATGCTTTGACGTATTATTAAATTACAAATCTGCGGCCTCATATGACTGAAAGTGCAACTATCCCTAGGTGGTTTTGGTAATTCCTAACAACATATAGCTCATTGAGCTAATGCTATTTCAAGATAAATATTTCAGGAAAGCTCAATAATTGGCATGGCATGGATGAGAAAAGTGGACCCCTCAAAATGCTAAGGACAAAAGGATTGGCTCAAGCACAAAGCTCAAGACTCTACATTTTATATTTTAGTGATCCAACATCACATTGAGTCTATAGGAAAGTCCAATACTATCAAGGAGGGATGAGGTGTTTCTTAATGGCTTGCTTGCTCAAAATGCTTAGTGATATGCTCCAAAATCCCTCAACTACTTTCTCACATCCACATATGACCTAAACCGAAAGTCAAACTCGGCCCCACCGATTCTTTCCATCCGGCACCACCGAGTTCAGATGTCATAGCCACTGCCACAAACCCTAGACAAATCGGTCTCACTGATAGGGATCTCAGTCTCACCGAGATGGGATTGTAATCTCTCTATTTCCCTTCGTAACGTTTCGGTACCACCGAGATGAGCGATCGGTCCCACCGAGATTGCAATGTAAACTCTCTGTTTCCTTTTCGTAACACTTCGGTCTCACCGAGATGAGCGAATCGGTCCCACCGAGTTTACCTAACCAACTCTCTGGTTAGCTTATTACCAAAATCGGTCTCACCGAGTTTGTGTAATCGGTCTCACCGAGATTACGTTATGCCCTAACCCTAACCATATCGGTCGTACCGAGTTGTATGTCGGTCCCACCGAAAATCCTAACGGTCACTAGGTTTGTTGAATTGGTCCGACCGAGTTTCTCAATTCGGTCCCACCAAGATTGGCAAGTTGTGTGTAACGGTTAGATTTTGTGTGGAGGCTATATATATACCCCTCCACCTCCTCTTCATTTGTGGAGAGAGCCATCAGAACGAACCTACACTTCCAACTTACATTTTCTGAGAGAGAACCACCTACACTTGTGTTGAGGCCAAGATATTCCATTCCTACCATATGAATCTTGATGTCTAGCCTTCCCCAAGTTGCTTTCCACTCAAATCTTCTGTCCACCAAATCCAAATCCTGTGTGAGAGAGAGTTGAGTGTTGGGGAGACTATCATTTGAAGCACAAGAGCAAGGAGTTCATCATCAACACACCATTTGTTACTTCTTGGAGAGTGGTGTCTCCTAGATTGGCTAGGTGTCACTTGGGAGCCTCCGACAAGATTGTGGGGTTGAACCAAGGAGTTTGTAAGGGCAAGGAGATCGCCTACTTCGTGAAGATCTACCGCTAGTGAGGCAAGTCCTTCATGGGCGACGACCATGGTGGGATAGACAAGGTTGCTTCTTCGTGGACCCTTCTTGGGTGGAGCCCTCGGTGGACTCGAGCAGCCGTTACCCTTCGTGGGTTGAAGTCTCCATCAACGTGGATGTACGATAGCACCACCTATCGGAACCACGACAAAAACATTCGTGTCTCCTATTGCGTTTGCACTCTCCAAACCCTTCCCTTTACATTCTTGCAATTTGCATGCCTTACTTTCCGCTGCTGATATACTCTTTGCATGCTTGCTTGAATTGTGTTAAGATTGCTTGTCTTGTCCATAATTGCTAAAATCTGCCAAGAACTAAAATTGGGAAAAGGATAAGTTTTTATTTGGTCAAGTAGTCTAATCACCCCCCTCTAGACATACTCTCGATACTACAAGTGGTATCAGAGCTTTGGTCTCCATTTGCTTTGATTTCCATAGCTTTTGGTCATCATAGCCTTGGTTTCACAACCTAGGAGAGTATGGCGTCTAGCGAGGGAAACTATCACCGTAGAGGTCCTTACTTTGATGGTACTAATTTTGCTAGTTGGAAGCATAAGATGAAAATGCATATTCTTGGACATAACCCCGCCGTATGAGATATTGTGTGTATTGGCTTGCAAGGTGAATTATTTGATGGGAGAGAACCGAACCGTGAAGCTAGCGTGGAAGAATTGAAGATGCTGCAATACAATGCTGAAGCTTGTGATATCCTCTTCAACGGATTGTGCCCCGAAGAATTCAACAAAATCAGCCGTCTTGAGAATGCAAAGGAAATTTGGGACGCTTTGATTGACATGCACGAAGGTACCGACTCCATCAAGGAATCCAAGTTGGATGTGCTTCAAAGTCAGCTTGAGAAGTTCAAGATGAAGGATGGTGAAGGTGTCGTTGAAATGTACTTTAGGCTTGATCTCATCACAAATGAGATTGCCGGGTTAGGAAGTGAAGAGATGACCGACAAATTCATCATAAAGAAGATCCTAAGAGCCTTGGATAGAAAATATGATACCGTGTGCACATTGATCCAAATGATGCCCAATTACAAGAATCTCAAGCCAACGGAGGTCATTGGAAGAATTGTTGCTCATGAGATGTCACTCAAGGATAAGGAGGAGCTCCACAACAAGTCAAGTGGTTCTTACAAAGCGTCATGTGAAGCTCCCACATCATCAAGTGAGAAACAAACCATCAATGAAGAATTGAGCCTAATGGTGAAGAACTTCAACAAATTCTACAAGAGTAGAAGCAAGGAGAGATGTTCCAAGTCAAGGTCCTACAATGACAAAAGATCTTCTAGTCGTGAGCGTAATTGCTACAATTGTGGAAGACCCGGACACAATTCCAATGAGTGTACGGCTCCCTACAAGAGAAGAGAAGAATCACCTAAGAGAAGAAGTAGAAGAGAAGAATCACCACCAAGAGAGAGAAGGAGTAGATATGATCATTATGAATGAAGAACATCCCGGAGAAGCAAGGATTCGGAAAGGAAGGACAAATCATCAAAGAGCTACACAAAACGAAGACATCAAGCTCATGTTGGTGAATGGGTATCTGGCTCCGACGCCGAACATCACTTCAAGAGAAGCTATCACTCCGACTTTGAACATACTCAAGATGAAGGTGTTGCCGGTCTAGCACTTGTGTCAACCAACTCCGACGACATATTTGATTCACCAAACGAAGGACTTGGAAGATGCTTCATGGCTAAAGGCCCAAAGGTATCACACCCCGAGTATGTTGATTTCAATAGTGATGAAGATGACTTGTTAGGTGATGATGATTTACTTGTTGACAACTCTAGTGATGAGTACTATGATGAAACGTCAATTAATCATGCTAATCAAGATAAATGAATGACAATGATAAGGAGAAGATTGAGCTTCTAACTAAAGAACTAAACACTCTTAAGTTAGCTCATGAAACTATCTTAGGGGATCATCGAGAACTTTTAAGGACTCATGAGAAGTTACGCTTTGAAAAGCTCAACCTTGAGCAAGAGCATGAGTTCTTAAAGGCAATCAATGATGATCTTCGCAAGAAAAGTTCTTCTTACATTGCCAAGCGTTTACTCTTATCTATTTACACGCCTCAAGTCAAGTCTAGTAACAAGAACAAGAAGGATTCTTCCTCTAGTAGTAACAATAATCATGCTAAATCCAATGTTGTTGCCTCTAGTAGTTCTCTTGATTCCACTAATGATTCTCTTAGCCAAGTTAAACTTGAGCAAGAAAATAGCTTATTGAAGGGAATTATAGAGAAAGGTGTTTACAAGAGCCTTGCCGGGAGTAAGCAATTCGAGAAAATTGTATGAAAGCAAGGAAGGCACCGGAAGAACCAAGGTGTTGGTTTTGAACGAAAGTTCAATGCCAATGGAGTTGAGTGGGAAGAAGATCAATACCCCAAGATGAAGTTTGTTCCCCAACAAGAGAAGTATGATCCTACTTCCTTCAAAGGGACACAAGCTCAAGATGATCTTCCACCACAAGACCACAAGCAAAAAGGCAAGGATAAGCTTCAAGAGGAGATTGATGCATTTGAAGAAGCTCCTAAGGCCTTGGTCAAGTGGGTTCCCAAGACTACATCAAGTTCTACTTCATCAAGTACGACTACAACTCCAAGGATTCCCATCAAGATGATGTGGATCCCGAAGAAGAAGAACTAGAGAGTTCTTGAGGGTGACTCCGCCAACATACTTCACTCTTATCATTTTGGCAAGAACAAGTGCAATCAACTTCCACATCTTGCACTAGTTCAAGGAGTCACAAACCCTCTTGTTGGTAAGACAAGGGACAAGGTAGCCTAATGCTTTCATAGACATCATTTTGTGTGTGCATCACTCTATGTCTATGGATATCCTTGTTTGTTCCTCGTGGGACTAACCCGTGTAGGTATTGAAAGTGCAACTCACTACAAAGGATTGCTCCAAGTGATCTACATCAACATTGAGCATCCACATCTTCAAAACCTAAATGAAGTCATCATCGACAAAACCCAAGGTTAGTTCATCCCTCTTAGGGGGTATGTCACATCTAGGGGGAGATTTACTCTAAGAATTGAGCTAAAGCAACTCTAATGGTGTGAACACAACAATGATTTATGTAAAAGTGGTAACCCCACTTGTGCTTAAACGATGAGTATGACCTATGATCAAATGTTTTCATTTGACTCCTAAGTCAATATACTCATATATAGATGACCTAGTCATCGCCAATTGCTTGACAGATGCTAGAATGGTTGTGCATGCTTTGCCACATATTTCATTTTCCATTTTATTGTGTGAGCATATTGGTTGCATATTTTACTCATTTGAGGACATCCACTTGTTGCTTTGATTGTTTGGTTTATTTTCTTTTGCCAACTGGATGGACAAGAATGCCTAAGAACCCTCTCTAGATATCTATGCTTTTCTTGTCTCAAACTCTATTCATGCTACATCACAAAGTTTGATCAAGTCAGATTCAAACCACTCTATGTGAGGAGCACTCGGAGTCCCCGATTCATCATGGACTTAAACTTCCAAAACTTCTTTGTGCGTTTTGGTCTGACCGATTCATCAATTTCGGTCATATCGAGATCACTAAGTCGATCTAGGTTTTCAATCTCGGTGCAACTGATTTGAACTCTTCGGTCACACTGAGTTGCAGTAACTGCTTGGAGTTATGCATCTCGGTATCACCGAGTTGTTCCACTCGGTCACACCGATAGGGTCAGGCTATATATATCCCCGGGCCAAAATTTGGATATTTCTCCGAACCCCTTCGCCCGCGCTCAGCCTGCTCTGCCTCCCTGGGTCTCCGGATTGTCCTCCTCGTCGCCAGCTGCCTCCCACCGCTGGTCTCCGCCACCGTCAACGGGAATCGTCTCCGTCGTTGCCGCCGTAGCAGGTCCATCACCGCACTAGGGTATGGGCTTGATCCTTATGCTAATCTCATTCCGATTCCTAGCACATTGTTTTGCCATGTATCTTGCCACGATTGAGATCATCCTATCTAGCGAAATCACTCTATAGTTTAGATGTGAATTGAAAATTTAGGGTTAGGTTTCCGCCGAAATCATCTCGGACCAACCGAGTTGAAGAAATTGGTTCCACCGATTTGGCTAAGGCCATGTCAGGACCCCGACTCGATGTCACATCGATCTAGCCGGTAACACCTCATATCACTTTGCGGCCTCACGCACGGTATCCCCACGGGTGTCATCTTACCTTTGCCCCGGACCGTTTGCGCCTTTTGGCTCACGTATATGATAGTGTCGCTAGCATCCATATGATAAGGAGCCCGGGCTGACATGACTAGTCGTAAACCCAAAGTGGCACAGACTTACAGGGACATGCATCCATGACCCAGCTTCGAACGTGTCGGTCATCAGCAAGTGGGTCCGGGCTGTAGCACTGGGCTAGCAGGACTCCGGTAAACCGGGCTGTAGCGGGCTAACAGGACTCCGGTACTCAAAGCGTGACATTTCCCCGAAGGGACAGACACAGGAACGAAGAAGGACACATGCCGGCCAGCCTAAGTGTTCCAGAGCAGTAGCAAGCTACCATGGCTCAGCGGTAACACTAGGAGACATTTCCCGGTAAGAGAGGCTACTAAAGATAAACAACTAGATAGTCAGATCCCACACATACCAAGCATTTCAATCATACACACAATATGCTCGATATGTGCAAATACAACGAAGCATCACAACATGACTCTACGACACAAGTACTTTATTTAAGGCTCAGGGAGCCATACATATCATACACAAAGGTACGGGTCTCGCGACCCAACATACAAGTCATACAGTCATACAAGCCAACAGCGGAAGTAACTTGTCTGAGTATAGACAACTAGTAAAATAAAAGAGGCTTGGAAAGCCTAGCTATACTACGTGGTCCTCCACAAGCTCAGGGTCACCACCTGGGTCTTTAGCCTACTCGTTGATGTCAACGTCTACATAGAACCCATCAGAAGGGGTTGCAGCGTTTTCTGTAAAAATGTAGATTATAGCAACATGAGTACAAAGGTACTCAGCAAGACTTACATCAGATCCTACATACATGCATAGTATCAAGAAGGGTTGGTGGAGTTATTGCAGCAAGCCAGCTTTGACTCTTGGCTAGACTATCCTACGATACTCCAACTTGAAATGGTTTTGCGCACACGAGTCCACTACTCACCACTTCAATACACTACCGAGGATCCACCTCCGTCTTCCTACGGAAGAGCCATCCTTGGCACTCACACTTATCTTGAGGCTTTTAGTAGTTTCCATTTACTTGTCTATGAACTGTATAGGCAACCAAGTAGTCCTTTACCGCGGACGCGGCTATTCGAATAGATCGTGTTAACCCTGCAGGGGTGTACTTCTTCATACACGCTCTCACCACTTATCGTCGCTTACACGACATGTACTCGGCAACCTTCAAGCGGAAGCCCAACGTGGGTGTCGGCCACGACCTACCTAATCACCTAAGCCTCCAGTCCAGGTTTATCGCCTATTCAGGTTCCATCCGCAGGGAGTCCGGCCGAAGTTTCCCATACGGCCCCGAACGATGTGAACAGGGTTCCCGAGATACCTAACGGGTATTCGGTACACCCGGCCACGTACCTACCGCATCACAGCCCACCCCTACGGTCAGCGCTGTCCACGGCCTCCAGTAGGCTACAAACACCAGAAACTACTTGCAACTCCTGGACGGAGAACTAGGGTGAATAAGAAGTCGAGAGGGTCCATTGGTTTCGGGCCCAATGCATGGTAGTAGCTGATTCTTAAATCACACATACAGATCTCAGTGCTTAAGGTCGGTTTCAATGAAACAACCCACCATGTACTCCTACATGGCCTCTCATCGATACCTTTACCAAATCGTGTTCACCACAACACTCTCATTACCGACATTAACATTTCACTCTAGCCCATCACCCAGATGAACCAGACCTGACACGACTCTAAGCATAGCAGGCATAGCAAGGTAGGAACAACACATACATATGGCTCAATCAACTCCTACACATGCTAGTGGGTTTCATCTAGTTACTGTGGCAATGACAGGTCATGCAGAGGAAATGGGTTCAACTACCGTAGCACACAACAGTTTGAATCGCGTTGTCTTAATGCAGTAAAAGAGAGCAGGAGCGAGAACATGGGATTGTATCGATATGATCAAATGGTTGGTTGCTTGCCTGATGGTTCGATGCACGGATACGGTTCTTCGTTAGGGTAATCACGGTACTCCTCGGGGACAGAACCTGTCGCAAAGGACATCGATACACAAGCATCACCAAACAATGTGCAACAATATGATGCATGCATGAAACATGGCAATATGAGTGTGTTGGGCTAATGCAACTAAACCAGAAGGGTTTGAACAAATTTGAATCAAGGATTCAAATTTCAAATTCAAATATGGCCTTTTAAAGTGCCTTTTCTTGTTCTGCTTAAAACATCAATTTAACTTGTTTGATCATGCATGAAAATGGTACAGATGGATAGATTGGATTTTTCTGATCATTTTTCATATATAATTTGTCCAATTTGGAGTTACAGAATAAAAGTTATGAATTTTTGAAGTTTAATTAATATTCTGGAATTTCCTGATTTAATTTAAATCCAGAAATTCAATTACTGCGTCAGCCTGACGTCAGTGTGACGTCAGCAGGTCAACGGAACAGGTCTGGGTCAAACCTGACAGTGGGTCCCGCATGTCAGGGTGATTATTTTAATTAAACTTAATTAAAACTAATCCTGTTTAATTAACAGGGCTGGGCCCCACCTGTCATTGACTCAGAGGAGTCAACCAGGGCCCACCCGTGGTCAAAGTCAGTGTCGGCTACCCGCGTTTAGTCGCCGGCGAGCCCGACGCGGCAGCGGAAGTGATTTTGGTCATTTCGGCCACCAAACGGACCGCGGAGACCACCGGAGGGGAGCTGAGGGCAACCCGCAGCTCTTGGCGGAGCCCGTTGGGGTCGGGGTGGCCGGAGTCGACGGCGGCGAGCTCGGCTGCGGCCGCCGGGGTTCGGTCGTGCACGGGAACGGTGCTGGAGCTCGAAGTCGAGCAAAGCGAGGCGCTAGGGATGCTCTACGGGGTTTTGTGAACTCGTTGGACTCGCCGGGGTGACCAAATGGTCACCGGAGCTGCGTCGACGGCGAGCTCGGCGACGGCGGAGGTTCGGCCGTGGTGGGGAGGAGGCTACGATGAGGGAACGAGGGGAAGGAGAGGGGGAAACGGTGGCGTAGCTCACCGCGGTTGCAGTGGGCGTCGAAGCGGGCTCGGGGACGCGCTGGAGACGGCGAATTCGACGGCGACGGTGGTCGGAGCCCGAAGAGGGGAACGGCAACGTGGCGGCGATGCAGGGCCTCCGGGGAGCTGTGGAGCGGTGGGGAGGAAGAGGGAGTCGAGGCGGAGCTCCTGAGCTAGTCGGGGGAGCGAGGGGTGGTCGGAGACGGTGGCTATGGCGAACAGCGGCGACGGTGGTGTTCGGCCGGGCGAGAGAGAGAGCGAGGGGAGAGCCGGGGGAGAGTGAGAGAGAGCAGGGGGGGAGGCGTGGCGTCGTCCAGGGACACCGAGACGAGGAGGGGAGGGCAGGCAGGCAGGGAGAGAGGTGGCGTGGCGCGGTGGCCGTGCGCGCGCGCCGGCCACACGCCTGGCCGACTGGCGCCAGGAGGACGACGGCGGTGGTGGGCTGGGCTGGCTAGCTGGGCCGGCCAGCTGGCTGGGCCGCACAGGTAAGTTTTTCCCTTTTTTTTCTGTTTCTGTTTTTATTTAATATATCTGCAATTTTGTTGAATTAAATAAAATACCTAGGCAACTCCAAAAATCACCAAACTACTCCTGGTCCATAGTTGGATTATTTCCAACATGAAACATTTTAGTTTGGAGATATTTGAGCATTTAAATATTTTATATTATTTTGAAATGCCCAAATTCAAATATTTATGATTTAAATCAAAAACCTTAGGATGGCCTAGGAAAATGTGCACCACTTTTGGCAGAGGTTCTGAACCAAGGCAAAAATGATGGGCATTTTAGAAGGGCATTTCAGGTTCATTGAAAAATTATTTTAGTAACGCTAGTTGGTTTCAGAGGGGACTGGGGGTTCTGTCATCCCCATTTCAAGTTTCTGATGAAAGAGTAAACATGATGCAACACTCTAATGCATGACTAGCTAGGGTGTGACAACTCACCCCCACTCAAAAGAATCTCGTCCCGAGATTTGGGTTCCTCCGCGAAGAAGGCGGGATATTCAAGTCGAAGACGATCCTCCCTTTCCCAAGTTGCTTCATCCTCAGAATGGTGCGACCAATGAACCTTGAGAAACTTGATATTATGACGTCGCGTGGTACGTTCGGCCTGATCGAGGATACGAATGGGGTACTCTCGATATGTAAGATCATCTTGGAGATCAAGCGTTTCATGGTCCACTTCACGGATAGGATCCGAGAAGCAACGCCTGAGTTGAGAAACGTGGAAGACATCGTGAACTCTGGAGAGGTGCGGAGGTAGCTCCAACTGATAGGCAACTTCTCCTCGTTTGGCAAGAATGCGAAAAGGTCCAATGTAACGAGGAGCCAATTTGCCTTTGATACCGAAACGATGGGTTCCCTTCAGAGGGGTGACCCGAAGATAAGCCTTCTCGTCAACCTCGAAAGTCATAGCCTTATGTTTTCGGTCATATTGACTCTTTTGACGGGATTGGGCTGTTTTCAACTTTTCACGAACGATACGAACTTGTTCTTCTGCTTCCTGAATCATATCCGGGCCAAAGAATTGTCTTTCCCCGGTCTCTGACCAGTTAAGGGGTGTTCGACATCGTCGTCCATAGAGAACTTCAAAAGGGGCTTTACCCAAGCTAGATTGATAGCTGTTGTTGTAAGCGAATTCGGCAAATGGAAGGCACTTCTCCCAGTCCATTCCGAAAGAGATAACAGAGGCTCGAAGCATGTCTTCTAGAATCTGATTGACGCGTTCCACTTGACCACTTGACTGAGGGTGGAAAGCGGTGCTAAAGGAGAGACGAGTCCCCATAGCATTTTGGAAACTTTCCCAAAATCGAGAGGTGAAAAGACTTCCTCGATCCGAATTGATTTCCAAAGGAACACCATGGAGGGACACTATTCGGGAGATGTATAAGTCTGCCAGCTGGCTAGCGGTTATACTCTCACGAACAGGTAAGAAATGAGCTACTTTGGAAAGACGATCGACCACGACGAAAATAGCATTATTCCCTCTTTTGGTCCTGGGAAAGCCGGTAATGAAATCCATACCAATTTTATCCCATTTCCATTCAGGAATAGCTAAGGGTTGAAGGGTGCCAGCAGGCCGTTGATGCTCTGCTTTTACACGACGACAGACGTCGCAATTTGCAATATACTGAGCAATTTCTCTCTTCATCCTAGTCCACCAGAACCTCTGGCGTAGGTCCTGATACATCTTAGTACTACCGGGATGAATAGTGAGAGGAGATTCATGGGCTTCCTTAAGGATTAATCGCCTTAGGTTGCGCACTTTGGGAACTACTAGTCGATCCCCGAAGTATACGACTCCTTGATCATTAATGGAGAAACAATCCGCAATTCCTTTTTGAATGTTCCTCTTGATGCGGGAGATTCCCGGATCTATCTTCTGTGCTTTGATAATTTGATCCGTAAGGGTAGGTTTTGCCACCAAGGTGGAGAGAAAACCTTGAGGAACAATGTGAAGGTTAAGTTTCCGAAATTCCTCATGGAGAAGCGGTTGACTTTGTTGCAACATCAGATTGTTACAATAAGATTTACGACTTAGCGCATCAGCCATGACGTTGGCTTTCCCTGGGGTGTAGGTTATTCCTAAGTCGAAGTCTGTGATCAATTCAACCCAACGTCTCTGCCTGAGATTCAAATCCGGTTGGGTGAAAATATACTTCAGACTTTGGTGATCAGTGAATATTTCGCAACGATTACCAAGGAGGTAATGTCGCCAGGTCTTAAGTGCATAGACTACGGCTGCAAGCTCTAGATCATGAGTAGGATAATTCTCCTCATGTGGGTGCAATTGCCGTGAAGCGTAAGCAATTACGTGTCGATCTTGCATGAGAATGCAACCTAGTCCTTGTCGCGAGGCGTCGCAGTAGATAACAAAGTCCTTGGAGAAGTCTGGCGGTACCAGTACGGGAGCAGAGGTCAGGCGTCTTTTCAGTTCCTGAAAGCTGTGCTCACATTGTGGAGTCCATTCGAACTTCTTATCTTTCTTGAGGAGTTCGGTTAGGGGTTTAGCAACTTTGGAGAAATTCTCGACAAAGCGACGACAATAGCTCGCTAAGCCCAGAAAACTCCGAACTTGCTTGACCGATTCGGGTGGAGTCCAATCAAGGACGGCTTGAACTCGCTCAGGGTTAACAGCAATACCTTTACCAGATATTACATGACCCAGATAGGTCACTTCTGACAACCAGAATTCACATTTAGAAAATTTGGCATAAAGGCGATGCTCTCGAAGTTTCTTCAACACTAGCCTTAGATGTTCGGCATGTTCTTCCTCGTTCTTGGAGTAGATGAGTATATCATCGAGATAAACTACGACGAATTTATCCAAATACTCCATGAAGATTGAGTTCATTAACCGAGAAAAGGTGGCTGGAGCGTTGGTTAATCCGAAGGACATGACGGTGTACTCGTATTGGCCATAACGAGTAACAAAGGCCGTTTTAGGAATGTCCCCGTTTCTGATTTTGATTTGATGGTAGCCCAACCTCAAATCCATCTTGGAGAAGACTGAGGATCCAGCGAGCTGATCATACAGGTCGTTGATCCTGGGAAGTGGATATTTGTTCTTGATTGTGACCAAGTTGACAGGTCGGTAATCTACAACCATCCGGTCCGTACCATCCTTCTTCTTGACGAACAGGACGGGGCAAGCCCACGGAGATGAACTAGGGCGGATGAAACCCTTTTTCAAGGACTCATCGAGTTGTTTCTTAAGTTCGGCTAGTTCTAGAGGTGCCATCTTGTAGGGTCTTCTAGCAATCGGAACGGTTCCTGGAATGAGGTCTATTACGAACTCAACATCCCTGTCAGGTGGAACACCTGGCAATTCCTCTGGAAAGACATCCGGGAAGTCACGGACTACCGGCACGTCCTCAAGGTCTGGCAAAGGGCTGGCGTTAAGAGAATATAATTGTCGCTTGGCTATTCGGGTCAAGACATTGACTATCTTCCCCGAAGGGTGGGTGAGTTGAACAGTCCTAGAGAAGCAATCAATTTGGGCATGATGAGCTGACATCCAGTCCATACCCAGAATGATATTAATATCTGAAGATTTAAGGGCTATCAAAGATGCAAGGAAAACAAGTCTGTCGACTTGGATCTCATTTCCATAACTTACCCTAGAGGTCTGCCATCTAGACCCAGGGGTAGAGATTTCCATAGTGGATGGCAAGTCACAGAATGCAACGTTATGCAAACGAGCATAATTTTCAGATATAAAAGAATGAGAGGCTCCTGTATCGAAAAGAACAGATGCCGGGTGACAATTAACAAGAAGCGTACCGAGAACGACGTTGGGATCCTCTTGAGCTTCTTCGGCAGAGATACAGTTGACATGGCCACGTGAAGCGGTGACCGGCTTGGCGTGGAATATTTTTCCTGTCGGCTTGCCACGGCCAACAGCTTTAGCAGATTGATTGGGGTTGGTCTGGGGGCACTCACGCATATAGTGACCAGATTCCCCACATTTGAAACAAGTCACGGAACTGGTACGTGGAGGAGCATTATTGGTTGGACCCCCATAGGGCTTGGCTGGAGCAGATTGTTGAACGGGGCGAGGCGCCTGGAAAGATGGCCTCGGTGTGAACCTGGGTGGCAGGGCGGTGTTGGGCACCCACACGCGGCGCTTCTGAGGACCAGCACCGGATGAGGAACCCATGTCACGGCCATGCTTGCGTGTTGCGTCATAATCAGTCTGACCAGTTTCAGCACTGATGGCTTTGTTGACAAGTTTCGGAAAAGATGTGCACTCATGCAGACGGAGGTCGCGGCGAAGCTCAGGACTAAGGCCCTTACGGAACCTTGCTTGCTTCTTGGCGTCAGTAGACACTTCCTCAGTTGCATATCGGGCAAGCTTACCAAACTCCCTGCTATAGGCATCCACAGAAAGTCGGCCTTGGGTGAAATTGCAAAATTCTTCACGCTTACGGTCCATGAGACCCTCCGGAATGTGATGTTCACGGAAAGCCTCGCTGAACTCAGCCCAAGTGGTGACATGGCCCGCTGGGCGCATAGCTCCATAATTCTCCCACCATAGACTGGCGGGGCCTTCAAGATGATATGCAGCAAAGGTGACCTTGTCAGCCTCCGCTACCAGCGCGGAACGCAGTTTGTGAGAGATACTGCGAAGCCAGTCATCAGCGTCGAGAGGCTCGACGGAGTGGTGGAACGTGGGTGGATGCAATTTGATAAAATCACTGAGTGACACCACGTTAGCCCTCTGATGGTGTGCTGTATTCTGTTCAATACGCTCCAACAAACGGTTTGTCTCCCGCTTGTTTCTCTCAGCTTCCATCATCACCTCGGCTAGTGAAGGAGGATGAGGCAGACTTTCATTCCTGGCTTCACTGCCTTCGGCCTGCTCTTGGGAAGCAGGGTTAGCGCGTGTGTTGACCATCCTAGGAAATCAAGACAATGTTTTAGTCAGGATGATAAAATTCCGACATAGGATACATAATGTAAGGAATAAGTCGGAATGCAAGATGATCATCCGTATGACATGATGGATACAGAAACTGCTTCTTTTATTCCTTCGTCATACACACCATACAGGGTTTAGTACAAGACCAAACAAGTACTATTACGGTGAAAGGAGGATTACATCTCATCGAAGGCATTCCAAGCTCCTATACATTATTTTTCTACACCTCCGGAAGAGTACAAACTAAGTCATATCCCACGAGTCACGCGGGACGATAGACGACACAGCTAGTGCGAACTAGTGATACTACTACTAACTCAGACCGATCCGTAGTAGTCCTCGTAGAAGTCACCTCCATAGCCTGGAAGTTCAACATGATCATCCGGAAACAGACGGTCTCGCGGAGCTTGTGGACCATAGGGGCTAGGATGAGGCCTTGGACCAGCAAACGGTGGCCTGCGGGGACCGCGAGGTGGGGTGATGCCTCCTACATCACGCCAAACCATCACGTCTGGCAGAGCAGATCTCACAGGATAGAGATCGCGCATATCTGAATATCCAGCTTGCACCGCCGGTGCGAACCGAGTCAAAGTGGCCCAGTGGTCAGCACGGGTATTGAAGAGCTCTAACCTTAAGGCCCGATTTTCACGGTCCTTATCCTCGAGCATCTCAGCAGTGGTGCGAGTCCGTGAATCCTCCTGAGTGGAATCAGCATAGATAGCCTGGAGATACCCTTGTGCTCCCGGAAGTGATCCTGGCATATACCGGAAGTCAGAGTCCCGAAATAGACCAGATCTGACTCGCATAATGGTCATCATAGAGTAGGCGGCGTCCTGCACAGCCATCTCAATAGTAACCCCGAGTCCATAGGAGCAGTGAAGAGGCTCGGTGGATCCAGGATAAGATGGAAATATCCTGACAGTGCAGAGATACTGGCTTTGATTGAAGTCCCGGAATTGCTCTTCGACCGTGTACTCGGGATACCAGCGATATCCAGCCTCAGTCATTACCCTGACCAACTTAGCAGTATGGCCGGGTACATCTAGGCATCGAGTCAGGCGAACCACTTGATTGAGGTCGCGAGTGGCCATCTGAAAGCACAATCATAATGCAAGGGCATTAGAATTTCTAGCAAAATTTCGGCAGCATAACAGCTGTAAATGCTCAAAAAGGATATTGAGACATTTGACAAAGGATTTCGTACACACTCAACATCATCACATCAAAGTTCTGGAACCATTCTAACAACATAATGTGGTAGTAGAACTGAACTAGGCTGGTAACCATCAAACTTATAAGGTACTACTGATTAGTAACTCGTGATCCTGATAGAGAGAACAGAACCTAATTCCTTAACCCCCGGTGGAAGAATGGACTGACTCAGATCAGAAAGTCATAAGGTATAAGGAGTAAAAAGAGCCTTACGTTCCAACCCACAAGCAATTCCCCTACATATAACTAAAGAATTTCTAGACTCAACATCGACCAGTTTGGCTTGGAGAACCTACAGGCAGTCCGGCTCTGATGCCAACGCTGTCAGGACCCCGACTCGATGTCACATCGATCTAGCCGGTAACACCTCATATCACTTTGCGGCCTCACGCACGGTATCCCCACGGGTGTCGTCTTACCTTTGCCCGGGACCGTTTGCGCCTTTTGGCTCACGTATATGATAGTGTCGCTAGCATCCATATGATAAGGAGCCCGGGCTGACATGACTAGTCGTAAACCCAAAGTGGCACAGACTTACAGGGACAGGCATCCATGACCCAGCTTCGAACGTGTCGGTCATCAGCAAGTGGGTCCGGGCTGTAGCACTGGGCTAGCAGGACTCCGGTAAACCGGGCTGTAGCGGGCTAACAGGACTCCGGTACTCAAAGCGTGACATTTCCCCGAAGGGACAGACACAGGAACGAAGAAGGACACATGCCGGCCAGCCTAAGTGTTCCAGAGCAGTAGCAAGCTACCATGGCTCAGCGGTAACACTAGGAGACATTTCCCGGTAAGAGAGGCTACTAAAGATAAACAACTAGATAGTCAGATCCCACACATACCAAGCATTTCAATCATACACACAATATGCTCGATATGTGCAAATACAACGAAGCATCACAACATGACTCTACGACACAAGTACTTTATTTAAGGCTCAGGGAGCCATACATATCATACACAAAGGTACGGGTCTCGCGACCCAACATACAAGTCATACAGTCATACAAGCCAACAGCGGAAGTAACTTGTCTGAGTACAGACAACTAGTAAAATAAAAGAGGCTTGGAAAGCCTAGCTATACTACGTGGTCCTCCACAAGCTCAGGGTCACCACCTGGGTCTTTAGCCTACTCGTTGATGTCAACGTCTACATAGAACCCATCAGAAGGGGTTGCAGCGTCTTCTGTAAAAATGTAGATTATAGCAACATGAGTACAAAGGTACTCAGCAAGACTTACATCAGATCCTACATACATGCATAGTATCAAGAAGGGTTGGTGGAGTTATTGCAGCAAGCCAGCTTTGACTCTTGGCTAGACTATCCTACGATACTCCAACTTGAAATGGTTTTGCGCACACGAGTCCACTACTCACCACTTCAATACACTACCGAGGATCCACCTCCGTCTTCCTACGGAAGAGCCATCCTCGGCACTCACACTTATCTTGAGGCTTTTAGTAGTTTCCATTTACTTGTCTATGAACTGTATAGGCAACCAAGTAGTCCTTTACCGCGGACGCGGCTATTCGAATAGATCGTGTTAACCCTGCAGGGGTGTACTTCTTCATACACGCTCTCACCACTTATCGTCGCTTACACGACATGTACTCGGCAACCTTCAAGCGGAAGCCCAACGTGGGTGTCGGCCACGACCTACCTAATCACCTAAGCCTCCAGTCCAGGTTTATCGCCTATTCAGGTTCCATCCGCAGGGAGTCCGGCCGAAGTTTCCCATACGGCCCCGAACGATGTGAACAGGGTTCCCGAGATACCTAACGGGTATTCGGTACACCCGGCCACGTACCTACCGCATCACAGCCCACCCCTACGGTCAGCGCTGTCCACGGCCTCCAGTAGGCTACAAACACCAGAAACTACTTGCAACTCCTGGACGGAGAACTAGGGTGAATAAGAAGTCGAGAGGGTCCATTGGTTTCGGGCCCAATGCATGGTAGTAGCTGATTCTTAAATCACACATACAGATCTCAGTGCTTAAGGTCGGTTTCAATGAAACAACCCACCATGTACTCCTACATGGCCTCTCATCGATACCTTTACCAAATCGTGTTCACCACACCACTCTCATTACCGACATTAACATTTCACTCTAGCCCATCACCCAGATGAACCAGACCTGACACGACTCTAAGCATAGCAGGCATAGCAAGGTAGGAACAACACATACATATGGCTCAATCAACTCCTACACATGCTAGTGGGTTTCATCTAGTTACTGTGGCAATGACAGGTCATGCAGAGGAAATGGGTTCAACTACCGTAGCACACAGCAGTTTGAATCGCGTTGTCTTAATGCAGTAAAAGAGAGCAGGAGCGAGAACATGGGGTTGTATCGGTATGATCAAATGGTTGGTTGCTTGCCTGATGGTTCGATGCACGGATACGGTTCTTCGTTAGGGTAATCACGGTACTCCTCGGGGACAGAACCTGTCGCAAAGGACATCGATACACAAGCATCACCAAACAATGTGCAACAATATGATGCATGCATGAAACATGGCAATATGAGTGTGTTCGGCTAATGCAACTAAAGCCAGAAGGGTTTGAACAAATTTGAATCAAGGATTCAAATTTCAAATTCAAATATGGCCTTTTAAAGTGCCTTTTCTTGTTCTGCTTAAAACATCAATTTAACTTGTTTGATCATGCATGAAAATGGTACAGATGGATAGATTGGATTTTTCTGATCATTTTTCATATATAATTTGTCCAATTTGGAGTTACAGAATAAAAGTTATGAATTTTTGAAGTTTAATTAATATTCTGGAATTTCCTGATTTAATTTAAATCCAGAAATTCAATTACTGCGTCAGCCTGACGTCAGTGTGACGTCAGCAGGTCAACGGAACAGGTCTGGGTCAAACCTGACAGTGGGTCCCGCATGTCAGGGTGATTATTTTAATTAAACTTAATTAAAACTAATCCTGTTTAATTAACAGGGCTGGGCCCCACCTGTCATTGACTCAGAGGAGTCAACCAGGGCCCACCCGTGGTCAAAGTCAGTGTCGGCTGCCGGCGTTTAGTCGCCGGCGAGCCCGACACGGCGGCGGAAGTGATTTTGGTCATTTCGGCCACCAAACGGACCGCGGAGACCACCGGAGGGGAGCTGAGGGCAACCCGCAGCTCTTGGCGGAGCCCGTTGGGGTCGGGGTGGCCGGAGTCGACGGCGACGAGCTCGGCTGCGGCCGCCGGGGTTCGGTCGTGCACGGGAACGGTGCTGGAGCTCGAAGTCGAGCAAAGCGAGGCGCTAGGGATGCTCTACGGGGTTTTGTGAACTCGTTGGACTCGCCGGGGTGACCAAATGGTCACCGGAGCTGCGTCGACGGCGAGCTCGGCGACGGCGGAGGTTCGGCCGTGGTGGGGAGGAGGCTACGGTGAGGGAACGAGGGGAAGGAGAGGGGGAAACGGTGGCGTAGCTCACCGCGGTTGCAGTGGGCGTCGAAGCGGGCTCGGGGACGCGCTGGAGACGGCGAATTCGATGGCGACGGTGGTCGGAGCCCGAAGAGGGGAACGGCGACGTGGCGGCGATGCAGGGCCTCCGGGGAGCTGTGGAGCGGTGGGGAGGAAGAGGGAGTCGAGGCGGAGCTCCTGAGCTAGTCGGGGGAGCGAGGGGTGGTCGGAGACGGTGGCTATGGCGAACGGCGGCGACGGTGGTGTTCGGCCGGGCGAGAGAGAGAGCGAGGGGAGAGCCGGGGGAGAGTGAGAGAGAGCAGGGGG
>NC_057801.1:579052563-579090244 GCF_018294505.1 Triticum aestivum | reverse complement strand
TCGTCCAGGGACACCGAGACGAGGAGGGGAGGGCAGGCAGGCAGGGAGAGAGGTGGCGTGGCGCGGTGGCCGTGCGCGCGCGCCGGCCACACGCCTGGCCGACTGGCGCCAGGAGGACGACGGCGGTGGTGGGCTGGGCTGGCTAGCTGGGCCGGCCAGCTGGCTGGGCCGCACAGGTAAGTTTTTCCCTTTTTTTTCTGTTTCTGTTTTTATTTAATATATCTGCAATTTTGTTGAATTAAATAAAATACCTAGGCAACTCCAAAAATCACCAAACTACTCCTGGTCCATAGTTGGATTATTTCCAACATGAAACATTTTAGTTTGGAGATATTTGAGCATTTAAATATTTTATATTATTTTGAATGCCCAAATTCAAATATTTATGATTTAAATCAAAAACCTTAGGATGGCCTAGGAAAATGTGCACCACTTTTGGCAGAGGTTCTGAACCAAGGCAAAAATGATGGGCATTTTAGAAGGGCATTTCAGGTTCATTGAAAAATTATTTTAGTAACCCTAGTTGGTTTCAGAGGGGACTGGGGGTTCTGTCATCCCCATTTCAAGTTTCTGATGAAAGAGTAAACATGATGCAACACTCTAATGCATGACTAGCTAGGGTGTGACAGGCCATTGCACATGTGGTTCTTGGTATGACCGAAAATTGCAAATCGGTGTGACCGAGTTCAGGACTTTGTGAAACCCTAGCAGTCTTGGTGCCACCGAACTGTGACTCGGTCTGACCGAGTTCACTAGTTTAGGTTCCAAAAGCTGCTTTGGTATCACTGAGTTTTCAAATCGGTAGATCCGAAATGCTTTCTGTGGAAAACTAAAACTAAGTTTTTGACTCATTCTTTTGCAAAAACCTTAGTACTTTGTGATTCTCATCTACTCTACCTCATCTATATCTATTCACAGGGTCTGCTGTCAGTGTTTGCAACATGTCAGATCAGAGTGACAGTCAGAAGAAGTCTTAGGAGCAAGTTCACTTGAGTGAGGGCACTAGTCCCTCTAGCAGCTATGATGGTAGCAGGAGCACACCCAGCAACTTACCTAAGGCAGCCACCAGGGCCAGAAAGAAGAGAACCTCAGATTCTGAGGATGAAGACTATGTGGCTGTTGAGGATGAGGCCACCTCCAAGAAGAAGGTGCTAAAGAAGGAATATGGCATAGTTGCTGCCACTAAGCCTGGTATGAAGACCAAATCACCTGCAAGGAGAATTCCCATGTCTAAAGCCAGAGCCTCAACTCAAGTACCTTCGGAATCTGAACCCAAAGAGGCTGCTGCAGAAAGGAAGAAAAGGAAGGAAAGGGTCAAGAAGACCATGGCCAGGGTTTTTGGAAAGCCTTCCATGATGGAAGAAGAAGAGGAAGAGGTTGCTGCACCAGAATGTAAAGCACAAAAGCTTATGGGAGATGCTATCAGGTCAGGGGCTGCTTCATCAAAGCCCAAAGAAGCTCCCAAGGCAGCTGCTCCAAATCCCAAATCTGCACCCAAGAGGAATACAAGGAATATTCCTGCTGGAGAGAAGAACAAGGCCCTAGTGCCTGAAGCTGCTATAGAAGAAGAAGATGATGATGAGACACATGTCTTGAGGAAGTTGAAGCCCAAAATTTTAGATCACAATGATGTTCATCCAGTAGCTGAGGACATGAAGCTGAGGAAGGATGAAGGACTCAGACAGTGGAGATTGACTGACCCCTATGCAGTCAGAAGAAGAACTGCTGTGGACTACAGGTTCCATACAAAGGAACATCAGGACTTCTATGAGACAGTATTGCTTGACAAGAAGCCAATAGTCTGTGATATGAGATGGGTGGACTGGAAGTATATCAGGGAAAATGAAGAACACTACCCTGGAGTCTATGATAGTTTCAAGTTCTGTGGAGTAGAGGACTTTTTTGGGCAGAAGCTCACAAAGTGGAATGATGAGCTTATTATGCAGTTCTACTCCACAGCTCACTTCTACCCAGATGGAAGGATAGTCTGGATGTCTAAAGGTACTAGGTACCAGTCAACAGTTGAAGAATGGGCAAAATTGATCAATGCTTCTAAGGAGAATGAGGATGACTTGGATGTCTATGCGAAGAAGAAGAAGGATCACAACTCCATGGCACATATGTACAGAGAGATCCCAGATGTTGCTGTTGAGACACACAGATTTGGATCAGTACATTACCTTCTGTCAGGTTTGCCAACAATCAACTGGATCCTCAGGCACACTCTTTTGCCAAAGTTAGGTGATCACAAAATGATCAGAGGCCATGCAATTAACCTGCTTCACATATTTGATGTCCCTCAAAAGTTCAAAGTCATGAGCCTAACTATGGAAACTATCAGGAGGACAACTGCTGATCAAAAGAGAAGTTGTGGGTATGCCCCACAGATCCAGGAGCTAATCAACTCCAAGATGGGCACTGGCACATATCTCTTGGACAAGGATCACATGCCCATCTACCCAGTCTTTGAGGACAACACTACGATAATGGATGAAAATGAACCATCTTCTGTGCAAGCACAAGAGAAGAAGGAGAAGGCAAGGACTAAAAAGGCTGCAAAGTTGCCAACCATTGATGAGGCATCTCAGTATTTCCTGAAGAGCAAGCAAGATCAGCTTGGCTACTTGATTGCCTCCACTATGAGGATTGAGAAGGGCTTGGCCACCTTGACTCAAAACCAGGAGAGCTTGGAGAGGATCATGGAGCAGAAGTTCTATGATTTAGATGTGAAGGTCACTGAGATACAGTCAGTTGTTGAGCAACTTCAGGATGAAGTGCAGGAGAAGAAGGGCAAGACTACCACTGATGCTTTTGCTAGAGTGCCCAGAGGACAGAGATCTACTGTAGTGCCTGTTCCAGACACCAGAGCTACATCATCTGCACGAGCTACAGCTTCACTGCCACCAGCTCCAGCACCCACTCCATCATTTCCATCTACATCAACTGATGCCTTCGTCCTTGGAGTTATATCTACACCACCACCTGAAGACCAAGCCTGAGAGTCGATCTAGCCCTATGCATTTTTTATGAACTTTTTGGTAACTTGTTGCCAAAGGGGGAGAAAATGTATAGATCATAGGCTTCGAGAGAGAGTGTTGCTTTTTGTTCTCTCTTGTTTTGGTGGTTGAACTTTATTTGCTTGTTTGAGATACTTTATGCTTTTGTGTGATACTTGGTTGATCATGTGGTTGATCATATATGATGCTACCTTAATGCTTGTTGGATGACATTATCCTTTTATCTCTATATGATCATTCACTTTGCTTGGTGATGACTGCATGCATTTAATTATTATCATTTTGAGCGCTCCACCAAGATGTATGTGACATGGAAGAGTAACCCATGATTCTAATTCTTTGTGCATTTGTAGTCCAAAGCAAATCTTAAACTATGCACAAATTTAGGGGGAGCTCTTGCTTTTCACATACTTCTCAAAGCGACAATGTTTTTCAATCTTATTATAATTTTTCAAACCTTTGATCTATATGTTGTCATCAATTACCAAAAAGGGGGAGATTGAAAGTGCAACTATCCCTAGGTGGTTTTGGTAATTGTCGGTGTTCTGGGAACGGGGGTCCCCAGACTTGCCTGCCTGCGGCCTCCGGCGTGGCTCAAGGGGTGGCCCAGCACGGCCCATCTTCATCATCACGAGCTCAAGACCCTCGCGAGGGGCCAAGCCTCGTGGGGTGGACAACAGGAAATCCTCCTCAGGCACGGCCTCGTTAGGCTGGCTCGCGAGGAGGTGGAGAGATCAAGGTGGGGTACCTCACGAGGTGCCCATGACGCAAGCCATGACGACCAAGGGCGCCAGGAGGGAGCCAGCCCGCGCAGTGTCCTTCTTTCCTCTTTGGTGCAAAGGGAGCAAGCGCAGGCGAGAGCATCAAGCAAAGGCAGCCATTTCGGTGCAACAAGACCAAGACTAGCAGAACGGCAGGATGGAGATCGTCGTGGAGCCCAAGCCGGCGTCACCACCAGAGCCTTTGGCAGGCGAGGACCAACTTTAGTCAGGATAAGTGTACCAGATGTTCCCCTTCAAAATGGCCAATTGTTGGCACCCTTCTCGCTCAATATTTGGGAAGAGGCCCAGGGCCTTTGCCTATAAATAGGACTAGCCACCCGCAAGGTAGGGAGATCGGCTCCTCACCAGGAAACCAGTAGAAGGAGCGACTGAACTCCCCCTAGCTGTTCATCACGCCAGCCAAGAACAGACCCTCGCGAGGCTGTTCTTCCTTGTATTGTTCATCATCAGCCCAGGAGGCAATCCACCACACCACACACTGGAGTAGAGTATTACACCACAATGGTGGCCTGAACCAGTATAAACTCTGTGTCTCTTGTGTTGTTCCTTTGATTGCTTAGATCATAGCGAGGCGGTGAGGTGCAGGTAGGTAGTAGAGGGCGAGATCTCCGCGCGCACCCCAGAATTCGAACCTAGAGGGTCTGCCGAAACCCAAGATCCGACATTTGGCGCACCAGGTAGGGGTGCGCCGGAATCCACCTTCTGCCACTTCACGTCCCGTCGCACCGTCATCATCATGTCTGGCGACCAGGCAGGCAACCCTGATGCCTGGGCGGCCTGGCCCGCCCATGCAGAGCCGCTCGCCCCGGGCAACCCCATGCCCCAGGCAGCTCGCGGTCCACAGGGCGCTGCGGGCCGCGGGTGGCGCGGACAAGCAACAACAGCTCTCACGACGCGGCAGACGTGGTCGGCGGCGAGGGCCTCCCACCACGCTGCGGCCACGGTGCCGTACACCAGACGGGAGCAGGCGAACTTGAGGGCCGCGCTTACGATGGCCCGAGAGCTATTGCAATGCAGGCTGCTGGAAGGCGGCCGTGACGTGCTGCTAGAGCGGGTGGCAGAGCTCCTGGGCTTTGCCGCCTCGGGGGCTCTCCCCTTCTGCACCCACCTCCCACCTCAGGTCCAGGGCGGCCCGCACGGGGGCTCCATGCACACCCGTGTAGCCCGACGCAGACTCCAAGGCAACCCCAACGCCGGCCAGGCCGTCAGCACCGGGCCAGCACCGGCGTTTCCCCCGCCCCTGGCCAGCGAAGAAGGACTCGCCACAACCCACGGCCCCGGTGGGCCGCCGCGCTACCACCCCCAGGTGGGCGCCTCAAGCAGCACTACATGGCACACGGGGTGCTACGGCGCGGCCTTCGGGATGGCGGCCCCAGAAGAGTACGTGCCTCATATGATGGACCAAGGGCGCGCTCATGAGGATGAACAAGGCTCGCTCCTCGGCCCAAGCTAGGGGGACGAAGCACCAGAAGCTGAGCTCTTCCAGGAGCCCCGGGAAGGCCCCGTCGGCTACGCTAGAAGCAACGATTATCAGGTACCACTAATTCCTCAGGAGCAGGCATACGCCAACCATGGATCGCAGGAGGTACAGGTCGCCACAACGGGCAGCTGCTCCACTCCCGCAGCTTCCTACCCCTCAGGAGGAGGGCGTCGGGGGCTGTAGGAGAGGGGCCAAGATCCAGCATCACCACCGCGGCATTCGAAGCAAGGCGTCCTCAGGAGGTAGGCCCTCTGCTGGGGAGGTGCCTCAGGGCCTGCCCCTGGCAGAGGACCTATGGTCGTCGGGGGAACCGCTGGCGACCACTCTACCCCATCGGCGGCGTCCTGGTTTCCGGTCATCGTCGGTGGCACTAGAGTGTGGCGCAAGGCGGGGCCCTTGTCTGGCGATATGAAGCAAGGCCGGTACCTGTGAAGAAGGCCCAGTGCCTATGAATCTCGCCGCCCCGTGACACTCTCACGTAATAATGAGTGGGTCTGTACATGCCCCGGAGTCTCAAGGGTGCCGGCCTCAGGCCCTGACGATCCCTCCCACGCCCAGTGGCAGCACTTAGCTCCGCGTTGGTGAGAAGACGTCCAAGACTAGACTAGGTGCTGGACGCGGCCTTTCTCTGCTTTCATTGCTTTTCCCCTTTGGCTATCGTTTTCCCCCGTTGGATTTAAGTTGGATTTGAGCTCGAAGATTTGCGTGTGTTCGGGGAAGGGGTGTTTAGTCTTGTTCGAGCAATCTCTAGCGTTCTGATTACCACTTCGCCTCAGCTGCCTCCCCTCGTGAGCCCCTCGCAAGCCGGGCCAGGCCTAGCTTGCGTGCAGCCCAGACTGCCATCACCGCGCCCTCTCAGGAGGTTTTCATTATAGGTTTGATGGGCTCGTTCAGGAGACGCTCAAGGCACCACAGCCCTCCGCAGGCTGACTCAAGGCCCACGCGGGTCAAAGGTAAACAAGCCAACCAGCTCGTCGCAAAGTCAGCCCCTTGGTGCAGGCGTACGGGTGATATTGCATCTACTAATACGCTGAATACGAGTTTCTACATGAGGGGCTCCCCCTCTCAAAATGCTCTTACAACCTTCAGGGCAAGGCCCAAACTCTATATGCGTAGGGTAAGGGAGTAGGGACAACACGTGGTCAGTCGGATAAATCCCCCAATGCTGTTGGGGAACGTAGTAATTTCAAAATATTTCCTACGCACATGCAAGATCATGGTGATGGCATAGCAACGAGAGGGGAGAGTATTGTCCACGTACCCTCGTAGACCGTAAGCGGAAGCGTTATCACAACACGGTTGATGTAGTCGTACGTCTTCACGAATCGACCGATCCAAGCACCGAACGTACGGCACCTCCGTGTTCAGCACACGTTCAGCTCGATGACGTTCCCCGGGCTCCAATCCAGCAAAGCGTCGGGGATGAGTTCTGTCAGCACGACGGTGTGGTGACGATGATGATGTTCTACCGGCACAGGGCTTCGCCTAAACTCCACGACGATATGACCGAGGTGGAATATAGTGGAGGAGGGCACCGCACACGGCTAAGGAACGATCCGTAGATCAACTTATGTGTACTAGGGTGCCCCCTGCCCCCATATATAAAGGAGCAAGGGGAGCAGGGCCGGCCAAGGAGGAGGAGGCGTGCCCAAGGGGGGAGTCCTACTCCCACCGGGAGTAGGACTCCACCTTTCCTAGTAGGAGTAGGAGAGAAGGAAGGGGAAGAGAGAAGGGAAGGAAGGAGGGGGTGCGGCCCCTCCCCCTAGTACAATTCGGACTAGGCCTTGGGGGGGCGCGCGGCCTGCCCTAGGCAGCCCCTCTCTCTTTCCCGTATGGCCCAATACTTCTCCCCGGCAAATTCCCGTAACTCTCCGGTACTCCGATAAATACCCGAATCACTCGGAACCTTTCCGAAGTCCGAATATAGTCGTCCAATATATCGATCTTTATGTCTTGACCATTTCGAGACTCCTCGTCATGTCCCCGATCTCATCCGGGACTCCGAACTCCTTCGGTACATCAAAACTCATAAACTCATAATATAACATTCATCGAAACCTTAAGCGTGCGGACCCTACGGGTTCGAGAACTATGTAGACATGACCTAGAACTATTCTTGGTCAATAACCAATAGCGGAACCTGGACGCCCATATTGGCTCCTACATATTCTACGAAGATCTTTATCGGTCAAACCGCATAACAACATACTTTGTTCCCTTTGTCATCGGTATGTTACTTGCCCGAGATTCGATCGTCGGTATCTAATACCTGGTTCAATCTCGTTACCGGCAAGTCTCTTTACTCATTACGTAATGCATCATTCCGTAACTAACTCATTAGCTACATTGCTTGCAAGGCTTATAGTGATGTGCATTACCGAGAGGGCCTAGAGATACCTCTCCGACAATCGGAGTGACAAAACCTAATCTCGAAATACGCCAACCCAACATGTACCTTTGGAGACACCTGTAGTACTCCTTTATAATCACCCAGTTACGTGTGACGTTTGGTAGCACCCAAAGTGTTCCTCCGGTAAATGGGAGTTGCATAATCTCATAATTACAGGAACATGTATAAGTCATGAAGAAAGCAATAGCAATATACTAAACGATCAAGTGCTAGGCTAACGGAATGGGTCATGTCAATCTCATCATTCTCCTAATGATGTGATCCCGTTAATCAAATGACAACTCATGTCTATGGCTACGAAACTTAACCATCTTTGATTCAACAAGCTAGTCAAGTAGAGGCATACTAGTGACACTATGTTTGTCTATGTATTCACACATGTATTATGTTTCCGCTTAATACAATTCTAGCATGAATAATAAACATTTATCATGATATAAGGAAATAAATAATAACTTTATTATTGCCTCTAGGGCATATTTCCTTCAGTCTCCCACTTGCACTAGAGTCAATAATCTAGTTCACATCGCCATGTGATTCAACACTAATAGTTCACATCACCATGTAATTAACACCCATAGTTCACATCGTCATGTGACCTACACCCAAAGGGTTTACTAGAGTCAGTAATCTAGTTCACATCGCTTATGTTATTAACACCCAAAGAGTACTAAGGTGTGATCATGTTTTGCTTGTGAGATAATTTTAGTCAACGGGTCTATCACATACAAATCCGTAAGTATTTTGCGAATTCTATGTCTACAATGCTCTGCATAGAGCTACTCTAGCTAATTGCTCCTACTTTCAATATGTATCTAGATCGAGACTTAGAGTCATCCAGATCTGTGTCAAAACTTGCATCGACGTAACTTTTTACGACGAACCTTTTGTCACCTCCATAATCGAGAAATATTTCCTTATTCCACTAAGGATAATTTTGACCGCTGTTTAGAGATATACTCTTAGATCACTATTGTACTCCCTTGCTTAACACAGTGTAGGGTATATAATAGATCTGGTACACAGCATGGCATACTTTATAGAACCTATGGCTGAGGCATAGGGAATGACTTTCATTCTCTTTCTATCTTCTGCCGTGGTCGAGTTTTGAGTCTTACTCAATTTCACACCTTGTAACACAGGCAAGAACTCTTTCTTTGACTGTTCCATTTTGAGCTACTTCAAAATCTTGTCAAGGTATGTACTTATTGAAAAACTTATCAAGCGTCTTGATCTATCTCTATAGATCTTGATGCTCAATATGTAAGCAGCTTCTCCGAGGTCTTTCTTTGAAAAAACTCCTTTCAAACACTCCTTTGTGCTTTGCAGAATAATTCTACATTATTTCCGATCAACAATATGTCATACATATACTTATCAGTAATGCTGTAGTGCTCCCACTCACTTTCTTGTAAATACAGGCCTTTCCAAAAGTCTGTATAAAACCATATGCTTTAATCAACTCATCAAAGTGTATATTCCAACTCCGAGATGCTTGCACCAGTCCATTGATGGATCGCTGGAGCTTGCACATTTTGTTAGCACCTTTATGATTAACAAAACCTTCTGGTTGCATCATATACAAATCTTCTTCCAGAAATCCATTCAAGAATGCAGTTTTGAGATCCATTTGCCAAATTTCATAATCATAAAATGCAGCAATTGCTAACATGATTCAGACAGACTTAAGCATCACTACGGGTGAGAAAGTCTCATCGTAGTCAACCCCTTGAACTTGTCGAAAACCTTTTGCAACAAGTCGAGCTTAGTAGATAGTAACACTACTATCAGTGTCCGTCTTCCTCTTGAAGATTCATTTATTTAACATGGCTTGCTGATCAGAGCAAGTCAATCAAAGTCCATACTTTGTTCTCATACATGGATCATATCTCAGATTTTATGGCCTCAAGCCATTTCGTGGAATCTGGGCTCATCATCGCTTCCTCATAGTTCGTAGGTTTATCATGGTCTAGTAACATGACTTTCAGAACAGGATTACCGTACCACTCTGGTGCGGACCATACTCTAGAAGACCTACGAGTTTCTATAGTAACTTGATATGAAGTTTCATGATCATCATCATTAACTTCCTCACTAATCGGTGTAGGCATCACTGGAACTGATTTCTGTGATGAGCTACTTTCCAATTTGGGAGAAGGTACAATTACCTTACCAAGTTCTACTTTCCTCCCACTCACTTCTTTCGAGAGAAACTCCTTCTCTAGAAAGGATCCATTCTTAGCAACAAATGTCTTGCCTTCGGATCTGTGATAGAAGGTGTACCCAACTTTCTCCTTTGGGTATCCTATGAAGAAACATTTTTCCGATTTGGGTTTGAGCTTATCAGGATGAAACTTTTTCACATAAGCATCGCAACCCCAAACTTTAAGAAACGACAACTTTGGTTTCTTGCCAAACCATAGTTCATATTGTGTCATCTCAACGGACTTAGGTGGTGCCCCTTTTTAACGGGAATGCAGCCGTCTTTAATGTATGACCCCAAAACGATAGTGGTAAATCGGTAAGAAACATCATAGATTGTACAATATCCAATAAAGTACGGTTGTGACGTTCGGAGACACCATTACGTTGTGGTGTTCCATGTGGCGTGAGCTGTGAAACTATTCCACATTGTTTTATATGAAGGCCAAACTCGTAGCTCAAATATTCATCTCTACGATCATATCATAGAAACTTTATTTTCTTGATACGACGATTTTTCCACTTCACTCTGAAATTCTTTGAACTTTTCAACTATTTCAGACTTATGTTTCATCAAGTAGATATACCCATATCTGCTCAAATCATCTGTGAAGGTTAGAAAATAACGATAATTGCCACAAGCATCAACACTCATTGGATCGCATACATTGGTATGTATTATTTCCAGCAAGTCAGTAGCTCGTTCCATTGTTCCAGAGAACGGAGTTTTAGTCATCTTGCCCAAAAGGCACGGTTCACAAGCATCAAATGATTCATAACCAAGTGATTCCAAAAATCCATCTTTATGGAGTTTCTTCATGCGCTTTACACCAATATGACCCAAACGGCAGTGCCACAAATAAGTTGCACTATCATTACTAAATTTGCATCTTTTGGCATCAATATTATGAATATGTGTATCACTACGATCGAGATCCAACAAACTATCTTCATTGGGTGTATGACCATTGAAGGTTTTATTCATGTAAACAAAATAACAATTATTCTCTGACTTTAAATGAATAACCGTATTGCAATAAACATGATCAAATCATATTCATGCTCAACGCAAACGCCAAATAACATTTATTTAGGTTCAACACTAATCTCGAAAATATAGGGAGTGTATGATGATGATCATATCAATCTTGGAACCACTTCCAACACACATCGTTACTTCACCCTCAACTAGCCTCTGTTTATTCTGCAACTCCCGTTTCGAGTTACTAATCTTAGCAACTGAACCAGTATCAAATACCAAGGGGTTGCTATAACCACTAGTAAAGTACACATCAATAACATGTATATCAAATATACCTATGTTCACTTTGCCATCCTTCTTATCCGCCAAATACTTGGGGTAGTTCCACTTCCAGTGACTAGTCCCTTTGCAGTAGAAGCACTTAGTCTCAGGCTTAGGACCAGACTTGGGCTTCTTCACTTGAGCAGCAACTTGCTTGCCGTTCTTCTTGAAGTTCCACTTCTTCCCTTTGCCCTTTTCTTGAAACTAGTGGTCTTGTCAACCATCAACACTTGATGCTTTTCTTGATTTCTACCTTCATTGATTTCAGCATCACGAAGAGCTTGGGAATCGTTTTCATCATCCCTTGCATACTATAGTTCATCACGAAGTTCTACTAACTTGGTGATGGTGACTAGAGAATTCTATCAATCACTATCTTATCTGGAAGATTAACTCCCACTTGATTCAAGCGATTGTAGTACCCAGACAATCTGAGCACATGCTCACTAGTTGAGCGATTCTCCTCCATCTTCTAGCTATAGAACTTGTTGGAGACTTCATATCTCTCAACTCGGGTATTTGCTTGAAATATTAACTTCAACTCCTGGAACATCTCATATGGTCCATGACGTTCAAAACGTCTTTGAAGTCCCGATTCTAAGCCGTTAAGCATGGTGCACTAAACTATCAAGTATTCATCATATTGAGCTAGCCAAACGTTCATAACGTCTGCATGTGCTCCTGCAATAGGTCTGCCACCTAGCGGTGCATTAAGAACATAATTCTTCTGTGCAGCAATGAGGATAAACCTCAGATCATGGATCCAATCCGCATCATTGCTACTAACATATTTCAACATAGTTTTTCTCTAGGAACATATGAAAATAAACATAGGGAAGCAACAACGCGAGCTATTGATCTACAACATAATTTGCAAAATACTACCAGGACTAAGTTCATGATAAATTTAAGTTCAATTAATCATATTACTTAAGAACTCCCACTTAGATAGACATCCCTCTAATCCTCTAAGTGATTACGTGATCCATATCAACTAAACCATAACCGATCATCACGTGAAATGGAGTAGCTTTCAATGGTGAACATCACTATGTTGATCATATCTACTATATGATTCACGCTCGACCTTTCGGTCTCCGTGTTCCGAGGCCATATCTGCATATGCTAGACTCGTCAAGTTTAACCTGAGTATTCTACGTGTGCAAAACTGGCTTGCACCCATTGTAGATGGACGTTGAGCTTATCACACCCGATCATCACGTGGTGTCTGGGCACGACGAACTTTGGCAATGGTGCATACTCAGGGAGAACACTTCTTGATAATTTAGTGAGAGATGATCTTAAAATGCTACCGTCAATCAAAGAAAGATAAGATGCATAAAGGATAAACATCACATGCAATCAATATAAGTGATATGATATGGCCATCATCATCTTGTGCTTGTAATCTCCATCTCCGAAGTACCATCATGATCTCTATCATCACCGGCTTGACACCATGATCTCCATCATCTTGATCTATATCAATGTGTCGTCACGTGGTCGTCTCGCCAACTATCGCTCTTGCAACTATTGCTATCGCATAGGATAATGTAAAGCAATTTTTGGCGCTTGCATCTTATGCAATAAAGAGACAACCATAAGGCTTCTGCCAGTTGCCGATAACTTCAACAAAACATGATCATCTCATACAATAAAATATAGCATCACGTCTTGACCATATCACATCACAACATGCCCTGCAAAAACAAGTTAGACGTCCTCTACTTTGTTGTTGCAAATTTTACGTGGCTGCTACGGGCTTAGCAAGAACCGTTCTTACCTACGCATCAAAACCACAACGATAGTTTGTCAAGTTGGTGCTGTTTTAACCTTCGCAAGGACCGGGCGTAGCCACACTCGGTTCAACTAAAGTTGGAGAAACTGACACCCGCCAACCACCTGTGTGCAAAGCACGTCGGTAGAACCAGTCTCGCGTAAGCGTACGCGTAATGTCGGTCCGGGACACTTCATCCAACAATACCGCCGAACCAAAGTATGACATGCTGGTAAGCAGTATGACTTGTATCGCCCACAACTCACTTGTGTTCTACTCGTGCATATAACATCAACGCATAAAACCTGGGCTCGGATGCCACTGTTGGGGAACATAGTAATTTCAAAAAATTTCCTACGCACATGCAAGATCGTGGTGATGGCATAGCAACGAGAGGGGAGAGTATTGTCCACGTACCCTCGTAGACCGTAAGCGTAAGCGTTATCACAACACAGTTGATGTAGTCGTACGTCTTCACGACTCGACCGATCCAAGCACCGAACGTACGACACCTCCGTGTTCAGCACACGTTCAGCTCGATGACGTTCCCCGGGCTCCAATCCAGCAAAGCATCGGGGATGAGTTCCGTCAGCACGACGGTGTGGTGACGATGATGATGTTCTACCGGCGTAGGGCTTCGCCTAAACTCCGCGACGATATGACCGAGGTGGAATATGGTGGAGGGGGGCACCGCACACGGCTAAGGAACGATCCGTAGATCAACTTATGTGTACTAGGGTGCCCCCCTGCCCCCGTATATAATGGAGCAAGGGGAGGAGGGCCGGCCAAGGAGGAGGAGGCGTGCCCAAGGGGGGAGTCCTACTCCCACCGGGAGTAGGACTCCACCTTTCCTAGTAGGAGTAGGAGAGAAGGAAGGGGAAGAGAGAAGGGAAGGAAGGAGGGGGTGCGGCCCCTCCCCCTAGTCCAATTCGGACTAGGCCTTGGGGGGGCGCGCGGCCTGCCCTAGGCAGCCCCTCTCTCTTTCCCGTATGGCCCAATACTTCTCCCCGGCAAATTCCCGTAACTCTCCGGTACTCCGATAAATACCCGAATCACTTGGAACCTTTCCGAAATCCGAATATAGTCATCCAATATATCGATCTTTACGTCTCGACCATTTCGAGACTCCTCGCCATGTCCCTGATCTTATCCGGGACTCCGAACTCCTTCGGTACATCAAAACTCATAAACTCATAATATAACTGTCATCGAAACCTTAAGCGTGCGGACCCTACGGGTTCGAGAACTATGTAGACATGACCTAGAACTATTATTGGTCAATAACCAATAGCGGAACCTGGATGCCCATATTGGCTCCTACATATTCTATGAAGATCTTTATCGGTCAAACCGCATAACAACATACTTTGTTCCCTTTGTCATCGGTATGTTACTTGCCCGAGATTCGATCGTCGGTATCTAATACCTAGTTCAATATCGTTACCGGCAAGTCTCTTTACTCGTTACGTAATGCATCGTTCCGTAACTAACTCATTAGCTACATTGCTTGCAAGGCTTATAGTGATGTGCATTACCGAGAGGGCCCAGAGATACCTCTCCGATAATCGGAGTGACAAAACCTAATCTCGAAATACGCCAACCCAACATGTACCTTTGGAGACACGTTAGTACTCCTTTATAATCACCCAGTTACGTTGTGACGTTTGGTAGCACCCAAAGTGTTCCTCCGATAAACGGGAGTTGCATAATCTCATAGTTACAAGAACATGTATAAGTTATGAGGAAAGCAATAGCAATATACTAAACGATCAAGTGCTAGGCTAACGGAATGGGTCATGTCAATCTCATCATTCTCCTAATGATATGATCCCGTTAAGCAAATGACAACTCATGTCTATGGCTAGGAAACTTAACCATCTTTGATTCAACGAGCTAGTCAAGTAGAGGCATACTAGTGACACTATGTTTGTCTATGTATTCACACATGTATTATGTTTCCGGTTAATACAATTCTAGCATGAATAATAAACATTTTTCATGATATAAGGAAATAAATAATAACTTTATTATTGCCTCTAGGGCATATTTCCTTCAAATGCATCCTTAGGGTCGCCTCCTGAATCATCGCTGGCGTCGCTGGCCTCGCCATCGCCCTCCGCGTCGCCATCAGCGGCGTCAGGGCCGTTCACCACGTCACCTCCATCAGCAGCCACGACCACGCCGTCGTTATCAGAAGCGAAGGCCCTGACAAGGGCATCCACATTGTCCTCCACCCAGCGCGCCAGGTCGCCCCGGACGGCCTGGGGTACTGGGGCGATGGCGGCGTCAAAGTCAAAGTTGGGGACCATGTTCTGAAGGGGGCTGAAGACACGAGAGAAGGCGCGTCCGAGCAGGGCGCGGCTCCTCTCCTCCACCAGCCTGTTGGCACCAACCGACCGCGCCTCCAGCTGCGTCACCACGTCGGTGAAGAACTGAAGATTGCCAGCATAGTTGGCTGCGTGGGGCTCGTTAATAGCTGCCTCGCAGATGTTACCCAAGGCCGTGTTAGCTCTCTCCCGGAGGGTAGTGAGCATGGGGCCATGCTCGTGCTCCAGAAGCCGCCGCTGGCGTATCTCGTCCTCATTCTGCCGTGCAACGGCCTCAGCCTCGTTCACCCGCTGGCGGAGAAGAAGCGCCTCGGCGCGGGAGGTAGTCAACTCCTCCTGCGCCACGTCGAGGGCGGCCCGGGAAGCATCGGCCCGCCGCGTCGCTTCCTCCAGCTTGGCCCTCAGGGCGGTGGTCCTGCCTTCAGCCTCGACCCGGATCAACCCCAGCCTCTCCTCAAACTCGCGCTCGAGGTTCAAGCGGGCCGTCGCCACCCCGCGATCAATCTCCACTGTGGCTCGGGCCTCGCGCGCAGCGACGTCGTCCTCCGCTTGTGTCACCAAGCGCTCTCTCGTCTCCATACGCTCGAGATCGCGTGAGCGCTCGGCGGCTTCCAGCGTCAGTGCCTCCTCACGCCTCAGGAGCTCTGCCTGGTCGACCGAAGCCACCTTCATCGATGCAAGGGCCGTCTCACGTAGCTCCACCTGCTGCTCCAGGGAGTGGCACCGGGCCAAGAGTTCCCGCGCCCGCTGCTCCGACGCCTCGCGCCGCCGGTCAGCCTCTCGGGCCTCCTCGACGGCCCGGGAACAGGCCTCCCGAGAGGCCGCCAACAACGCCTCGGCCTCCTCATTGTTGAGGTCACGCTGGTGGCGTGCAAGGGCAACGGCCGCCTCCAGCTTGCGCCTCTCTCCAGCCAGGCGCAGGCCCTCAGCCTCAAGGCGCGCATCTTCATCAGCAAGCTCTTCACCAAGCCGGCTCGCCGCGTCAGCCGCCCTCCGGAGAAACTCTTGGCGAAGAGCGTGACGCCTTCGGGCGCGCTCGAGTACGTCTTCTGCGTTGTCCTCCGCCACAAGTAAGCGCGGGGGGCCGCGAATCAGCACTCCCTCTCTGGGCAGGTGGCCGGGGGCTGGCGCCCTCGCGATGGCCGGGCACGCCTCGCTAGAAGACCGGCCAAGAGCCGGCCCATCCCCAAATGAAGAGCGCATGGCCAACCTCAGCCAATCGCTATCCACAATCAGACACGAAGCCCAAAGCAGGCTGGCTATGCATCGAGGGGGCTCGCGAAGGAGGGTCGCGAGGCGCGCAGGGCCGTGATGCACCACAGGGTGGCTCACCTCTCCGGCCGGCCTCATCGCAAGGGCTCTGCTGGAACTCGGAGCGCTCGAAGGCGGTGGAGAGGGCGGAGCCTGAGGGGATGGCTCCTCTGCCATCTCCGTGAGCTCGGCAGGAAGGGCCCTGCAGAGCAAGGATCAGCCAAAGCAACGGGAGGATCAGGAGGTAGGAAAGGGGAAGGCTTACTCATCAATGGCGAAATACTTCTGGCGCTTCAGTAGGCAGTAAGGGTAATCGTCACCCAAGGCCTCCCTTTTCTTCCGGAGAGCCTCGAAGTCCATGCAGAAGCGACCCAGGAGTTGAGTGCAGGGGTCAGCCTGCGACGAGGAAGAAGCGTCAAGATGCCCAGCGTCTGGTGCGTCGTCCTAATGCACGCCGCCGGTCGCCTCGCCAAGAAGGATAGCTGGGGCCCCAGGGGCCTCAACCACGGACGCCGTGGGCAGCGGCTCAACGCCTCCAGCCGCAGCAGTATGGGCCTCAGGTCTGCCCCCTCAGGAGTGCCGCCTGGCGTCGTCACTCCGGTGGGGGCCCCCTCAGCCTCCGGCGGCCCATGCCTCCTTGCTCCGCCACTCGAGGAAGGACCGCCGTGGGCGACTGGGAGGGCAGTCACCATCACTGGGTTCTCGCGAGGACCCGTGAGGCTCGCAGGGCGTAGCCCCCATTCGTCGAAGCCGGGCATCTGCTTCACAAAGTCGCCCCTGTTCGAGCAAAGGTACAGCAAAGCCCCCCCATGCCAGACGCTGTCGGGGGAAGGGTCCCTAGTCAAGACCAAGAGCACCTTCCTCAGCGCTTCGGGCATCAGGTCCTCCTCCTGGAGCCTCATGCGTTCTTCACGCCCGCTGAAGGCCCACATCCGGCGGGAGTGGCGCTGGAGAGGAGCAATGCGGTGTTGCAGGAACTCCTTCACCACCTTGGGCGCCGTCACGCCGAGCACCCTGAAGAGCGCGAAGCGATGCCAGACGAAGATGAGCCGGGGGCCTGTGAGCGTCTCCTGGCCCCAGCCTGAATTGGGGACAACGGGCGACTTTGGCTCTGAAAGCAGGGGGCTGGGAACCCCTACATCCACGTACAGCCACCGCTCGCGGAACCCAGGCACGGACAGAGGAAGGCTGAAATCAATCCCTGAAGCCTCTGTTTTTGGTGCGGCAATGAAGCTCACGCACCCAGAGCATTGGGTGGGATCGACGAGGCGCAGAGAGAAGAAGTGGCGCAGCAAGGCAACCGAAGGAGGGATGCCCATCATCACCTCACAGACAAAGGCAAAGACAGCAAGAAGAGTAATGGATTCAGGACCCAAATGCATCATATGGATCTGGGAATGGGAAAGCACAGCGTTGAAGAAATCGGAAAAGGGGGGAACCAATCCCGCCCAGAGGGCGTCGGCAAAGTACTAGACCTCGGTGACCACCCTGTCGATGGAGAAGTGGGATGCGGGCCAGGCCGTGGTCCTCCCGCACTCATTGAAGATGGTGGCCAGAGCAGAGCTGACCTTGCCCAAGCCTTCTCGGTTGAGTATGATCGACCGATCGACGGCGGGAGCCGCCACCGACGGCGAGCGAGGCGGAGGCACCGGTTTCTTCCCTTTTCCCTTCTTCGTCGGAGCCACGGCGACGGCAAGAGGGAGGGTTCGAGATTGGATTGGAAGCAGAGACTGGAGCTCGAGAGGAGGAAGAGCAGTGGACGGTTAAGCGACGAAAAGAGGAAAGACTGTGTGCAACCACGGGTCCGCCTAGCTAGGCGCAAAATGAGGAGGCGTGAGGGAGCAGGGCCACCCACGTCCAATCAACAGCCACGCGGCGCTCGAGGCCGCAGGCTGTTAGGGCCTGCGGCGCTTCGCACTTGCCCCTTCGCTTCTTTGCTCAGCCAAGTCCGGGCGCGCCTTGGGCCCGGGGGCTACTGTCGGCGTTCTGGGAACGGGGGTCCCCAGACTTGCCTGTCTGCGTCCTGCGGTGTGGCTCAAGGGGTGGCCCAGCACGGCCCATCTTCATCAGCACGAGCTCAAGACCCTCGCGAGGGGCCAAGCCTTGCGGGGTGGACGACAGGAAAGCCTCCTCAGGCACGGCCTCGTTAGGCTGGCTCGCGAGGAGGCGGAGAGATCAAGGCGGGGTACCTCACGAGGTGCCCATGACGCAAGCCATGACGACCAAGGGCGCCAGGCGGGCGCCAGCCCGCGCAGTGTCCTTCTTTCATCTTTGGTGAAAAGGGAGCAAGCGCAGGCGAGAGCATCAAGCAAAGGCAGCCATTTCGTTGCAACAAGACCAAGACCAGCAGAACGGCAGGATGGAGGTCATCGTGGAGCCCAAGCCGGCATCACCACCAGAGCCTTTGGCAGGCGAGGACCAACTTTAGTCAGGATAAGTGTACCAGATGTTCCCCTTCAAAATGGCCAATTGCTGGCACCCTTCCCGCTCAATATTTGGGAAGAGGCCCAGGGCCTATAAATAGGACTAGCCACCCACAAGGTAGGGAGATCGGCTCCTCACCAAGAAACCAGTAGAAGGAGCGACTGAACTCCCCCTAGCAGTTCATCGCGCCAGCCAAGAACAGACCCTCGCGAGGCTGTTCTTCCTTGTATTGTTCATCATCAGCCCAAGAGGCAATCCACCACACCACACACTGGAGTAGGGTATTACACCACAATGGTGGCCTGAACCAGTATAAACTCTGTGTCTCTTGTGTTGTTCCTTTGATTGCTTAGATCATAGCGAGGCGGTGAGGTGCAGGTAGGTAGTAGAGGGCGAGATCTCCGCGCGCACCCCAGAGTTCGAACCTAGAGGGTCTGCCGGAACCCAAGATCCGACAGTAATTCCTAACAACATATAGCTCATTGAGCTAATGCTATTTCAAGATAAATATTTCAGGAAAGCTCAATGATTGGCATGGCATGGATGAGAAAATTGGACCCCTCAAAATGCTAAGGACAAAAGGATTGGCTCAAGCTCAAAGCTCAAGACTCTACATTTTATATTTTAGTGATCCAACATCACATTGAGTCTATAGGAAAATCCAATACTATCAAGGAGGGATGAGGTGTTGCTTAATGGCTTGCTTGCTCAAAAAGCTTAGTGATATGCTCCAAAAGCCCTCAACTACTTTCTCACATCCACATATGATCTAAACTGAAAGTCAAACTCGGCCCCACCGATTCTTTCCATCTGGCGCCACCGAGTTCAGATGTCATAGCCACTACCACAAACTCTAGGCAAATCGGTCTCACTGATAGGGATCTTGGTCTCACCGAGATGGGATTGTAATCTCTCTATTTCCCTTCGTAATGTTTCGGTACCACCGAGATGAGCGATCGGTCCCACCAAGATTGCAATGTAAACTCTCTGTTTCCTTTTCGTAACACTTCGGTCTCACCGAGATGAGCGAATCGGTCCCACCGAGTTTACCTGACCAACTCTCTGGTTAGCTTATTACCAAAATCGGTCTCACCGAGTTTGTGTAATCGGTCTCACAGAGATTACGTTATTCCCTAACCCTAACCATATCGGTCGTACCGAGTTGTATGTCGGTCCCACCGAAAATCCTAACGGTCACTAGGTTTGTTGAATCGGTCCGACCGAGTTTCTCAATTCGGTCCCACCGAGATTGGCAAGTTGTGTGTAACGGTTAGATTTTGTGTGGAGGCTATATATAACCCTCTATCTCCTCTTCATTCGTGGAGAGAGTCATCAGAACGAACCTACACTTCCAACTTACATTTTCTGAGAGAGAACCACCTACACTTGTGTTGAGGCCAAGATATTCCATTCCTACCATATGAATCCTGATCTCTAGCCTTCCCGAAGTTACTTTCCACTCAAATCTTATTTCCACCAAATCCAAATCCTGTGAGAGAGAGTTGAGTGTTGGGGAGACTATCATTTGAAGCACAAGAGCAGGGACTTCATCATCAACACACCATTTGGTACTTCTTGGAGAGTGGTGTCTCCTAAATTGGCTAGGTGTCACTTGGGAGCCTCCGACAAGATTGTGGGGTTGAACCAAGGAGTTTGTAAGGGCAAGGAGATCGCCTACTTCATGAAGATCTACCGCTAGTGAGGCAAGTCCTTCGTGGGAGACGACCATGGTGGGATAGACAAGGTTGTTTCTTCGTGGACCCTTCTTGGGTGGAGCCCTCCGTGGACTCGAGCAGCCATTACCCTTCGTGGGTTGAAGTCTCCATCAACGTGGATGTACGATAGCACCACCTATCGGAACCATGACAAAAACATCCGTGTCTCCTATTGCATTTGCACTCTCCAAACCCTTCTCTTTACATTCTTGCAAGTTGCATGCCTTACTTTCCGCTGCTCATATACTCTTTGCATGCTTTCTTGAATTGTGTTAAGATTGCTTGTCTTGTCCATAATTGCTAAAATCTGCCAAGAACTAAAATTGGGAAAAGGATAAGTTTTTATTTGGTCAAGTAGTCTAATCACCCCCCCTCTAGACATACTTTAGATCCTACAATGACGATCACCTGTTGTTCCCTTTTATTGACATTTTTTGTCAAATAGAAGCCGTACACTTTGGTACATCTTACTATGCTAGGGGCTTCGTTGTGCCCGTAATATGGCAAGCAAGTCCGAACACCATCACGATCGTTCGGCACCCCGAACTTATAGCATTATATGCATCAGCTTCGAATCATGTCTTGGGTCAAATGTTGGGTTTGCCCGGCTCCCATGTTTTGCTACCTTAAGTTCCGCTATATCAGCTAAGGAGGCACATGGAGAACTACTGCGATTATGTCCCGGTTCTTCCGGACGAGCACCTTAGTAGAGAAAGCCAAAAACTGACTGTCATGATGCGGCGAGAGCTGGTTGCTGTTCGAGAGGTTACAAAATCTTTAAGGATTTCTTCCGCATTATGCGATAGCTAATGCAGCATGCGATGGATCGACTTTTTCTTCCGATCAGGTGCTTATAGAGCCCCTAGTGCGGTCCTCCGAACACTAGGGGCTGCGCCTACCTTTCTTTTGTCAAACTCCTATGGCTAAGTGAGAGTGATAAAGCTTTATAGTCCGATTGCCTGGTTCATTGCGCTGAACACCTCCTTCAAGGACCCAAAACTGGGGTAAAGAGTGCTCAGGTTTACCCCGAACACCCCCGTACTTCCTACGAGGGGGCAGAAGCCGACGACTGGCCAACTCTCAGGATTAATATGTAAAACGGCCGCACAGAAGGTAAAATTCTCAAATAACATGCATTATATCATTTAAATGACCTCGTTCAACACTACATGGGATAGCATGAATGTATTCATGGGAATATAATATCCTTAGCACATTGCTCCGCTACAAGGAGGGATCCTTTTAGGACACTATCATAATATAACTCAGGCTTGCGGTGCTCCTTCCCCTCCGGTGGTCCTTCGATCATCAGCTTTTCGGCATCCATCTTCGCCCAGTGCACCTTTGCGCGGGTGAAGGCCATTCGCGCACCTTCCATACAGACCGACCGCTTGATGACTTCAAGTCGAGGGCAGGCACTCACAAGCCGCTTCACGAGCCTGAAGTAGCTGCTGGGAATCGGCTCGGCAGGCCATAGCCGGATGATTAAATCCTTAATGGCTAGTTTGGCCGCCTTTGGCGTGTACACTTTGTTAGAGAAGTTGATGAGGAGCTGGGAGTCGCCCTTGATGGTAAGGCGCCTGACCCCCAGGGCTACCGCCGCCCTGAGCCCGGCGGCCAGGCCCTCGAATTCGGTGATGTTGTTGGAGAGCTTATCGTCGTGCTGGAAGCAGAGTTGCACGCCGTAGTATAGCTTGTCTTGGGTGGGCGAGATGAACACAGCTCCAGCCCCCGCGCCCTGATGCGCGAATGCACCATCAAAGTACATGACCCAACTATCGGGCGCTTCATCTCCTGGGATGAGGGAGCGATCCTCTCCCATCCTGGCTTGGTGAGTCAGTGCATTCAGCCACAAAGTCAGCGAGGGATGCGCCCTTGATGACTCGGGTGGTGCTGAACTCCAGCTGGAACGCCTGCAACTCAATGTTCCACTTGGCAACTCTTCCTGCAGCGTTGGGGCTTCGGATCGCCCTCTCCAGGGTGTAGGCGGAGACGACCTTGATAGGGTGGTCTTGGAAGTAGTGGCACAACTTTCTGGAGGCAACAAGGAGTGCCAAGAGGAGCTTCTGTGGCATGGGGTAACGCGCTCGTGCGTCATGTAGTACGGTGCTGACGAAGTAGACGGGATGCTCGACAAGGGAGGAAGTGTCCGCAGAGTCTTGCTCCTCTTGGGGGGATGTGGCCTCAGGAGGCCCGCCCTGAGGAGGGGCCATTGCAGCCTCGGGGGCTATAACCTCAGGGACCCCGTCTCCTGATGGTTAGGTCACGACCTCAGGTGCGCCGTCCTAAGGTCGCGGTGTCTTGAATGGGCGTGCGACTCCGTAATGCACACCCTTGGCTGCATGCTCCTCGCGGACCGCCACTAGCGCCGCGATAGCTAAGTGCAGCGTGGCGAACAGGTAAAGCACCAGAGGCTCGAGAGGACGAGGCGCCACCATCACCGGTGGGCTGGTGAGGTACCTCTTGAGGTCTTGAAAAGCCGCATCAGCTTCTTGAGTCCATTCGAATGGGCCCTTCCTCTTCATCAGCTTGAATAATGGGAGGGAGCGTTTGCCTAGCTTGGAGATGAAGCTCCCAAGTGAGGTTACACAACCTGCCAGCTTCTGCATCTCCTTGAGAGATTGAGGCGGGGTCATCCTATCTATTACCTTGACCTTCTCCGGGTTGGCCTCAATCCTCTATGTGACACTAGGAACCCTAGTAGCTTGCCTGATGGGACACCGAATACACACTTCTCAGGGTTAAGCCTCAGCTTCACTTTGCGTAGGTTGGCGAACGTCTCCTCCAGATCTTCAACAAGGGTTATCCCTTCCCGGGACTTGACCACTACATCATCGACGTAGGATGATACGTCTCCAACGTATCTATAATTTTTGATTGTTCCATGCTATTATATTATCTATTTTGAATGATTATGGGCTTTATTATACACTTTTATATTACTTTTGGGACTAACCTATTAACCGGAGGCCCAGCCCATATTGCTGTTTTATTGCATGTTTCAGTATTTCGAAGAAAAGGAATATCAAACGGAGTCCAAACGGAATGAAACCTTCGGCAACGTGATTTTTTGGAAGAATATCATCCTGAAGACATGGAGTTCAAGTCAGAAGATACTCAAGGACTCCACGAGATAGGAGGGCGCGCCCCTAGGGGGGGGGGGCGCCCCCTTGTCTCGTGGGCCCCTCGAGCACCTCCCGACCGACTTCTTTCGCCTATATAGTCCTACGTACCCTAAAAACATCCACGGAGAAGATAGATCGGGAGTTCCGCCGCCGCAAGCCTCTGTAGCCACCAAAAGCCTCTCAGGAGCCCTTCCCGGCACCCTGCCGGAGGGGGGATCCTTCACCGGTGGCCATCTTCATCATCCCGACGCTCTCCATGATGAGGAGGGAGTAGTTCACCCTCGAGGCTGAGGGTATGTACCAGTAGCTATGTGTTTGATCTCTCTCTCTCTCTCGTGTTCGCTCTCGTGTTCTCTCTATGGCACGATCTTGATGTATCCCGAGCTTTGCTATTGTAGTTGGATCTTATGATGTTTCTCCCCCTCTACTCTCTTGTGATGAATTGAGTTTCCCCTTTGAAGTTATCTTATCGGATTGAGTCTTTTATGAGAACACTTGATGTATGTCTTGCCGTGCTTATCTGTGGTGACAATGGGTTATCATGTGCCTCTTGATATATGTTTTGGTGACCAACTTGCGGGTTCCGCCCATGAACCTATGTATAGGGGTTGGCACACGTTCTTGACTCTCCGGTAGAAACTTTGGGGCACTCTTTGAAGTACTTTGTGTTGGTTGAATAGATGAATCTGAGATTGTGTGATGCATATCGTATAATCATGCCCATGGATACTTGAGGTGACAATGGAGTATCTAGGTGACATTAGGGTTTTGGTTGATTTGTGTCTTAAGGTGTTATTCTAGTACGAACTCTTTTATAGATCGATCCGAAAGAATAACTTTGAGGTGGTTTCGTACCCTACCAGAATCTCTTCGTTTGTTCTCCGCTATTAGTGGCTTTGGAGTGACTCTTTGTTGCATGTTGAGGGCTTGTTATATGATCTATCTATGTTCTTATTGTTGAGAGAACTTGCACTAGTGAAAGTATGAACCCTAGGCCTTGTTTCCTATCATTGTAATATCGTTTACGCTCACTTTTGCCATTAGTTACCTTGCTGTTTTTATTATTTCAGATTACAATTACCTTTTTCTACTATCTATTTTGCACTTGTATCACCATCTCTTCGCCGAACTAGTGCACCTATACAATTTACCATTGTATTGGGTGTGTTGGGGACACAAGAGACTCTTTGTTATTTGGTTGCAGGGTTGTTTGAGAGAGACCATCTTCATCCTACGCCTCCTACGGATTGATAAACCTTAGGTCATCCCCTTGAGGGAAATTTGCTACTGTCCTACAAACCTGTGCACTTGTAGGCCCAACAACGTCTACAAGAAGAAGGTTGTGTAGTAGACATCAAGCTCTTTTCTTGCGCCGTTGCCGGGGAGGTGAGTGCTTGAAGGTATATCTTTAGATCTTGCAATCGAATCTTTTTGTTTCTTGTTTTATCACTAGTTTAGTTTATAAAAGAAAACTACAAAAAAATGGAGTTAAGTTTGTCTCATACGCTTCGTCTTTTTAATATCTTTCATGAGTTTGATGGAAAGGAAAATTGTGCTCAAGTGCTAGAAGAAGAATGCTTTAAAATGCTTGGTACTAAATCTTTGAATGATGAGCATGATTGCAATGTTGTTAGTATAAACTCCTTGAATATCCATAGTACTAATGATGATTGCTCTAGTCATGATGAAAATATATCTTATGAGCATGTCAACTTTTGTGGAGTGCATGTTTGCATGAACACACCAAATAGAGAAGATATATATTGCAAGAAGCATAAGTATTTAGGAACTAAGAGGTTGCAAGAAAGGCTAGATAAGAGTGCGGAGAATTTAAGATATCTTTCCCGTTGTGAATTTTGCAATAAACAAGATCATTTACACCTCCAATGCAAATTGTTTCATGATCGGATTGTGTCCAAAAATTGTGATGATTTGATCTCCCCTTCTCATTACAATGAACTTAGATTGCTTTCGGGTTGTGAAGATTTGAAACATTTAACTAAGCCTATTCCAGAATTTAATCTTAGGCATTTCCTTGATATTGATCTAGAAAAGATTTATATGTTTTGTGCGGTGAATTGCATTGAAAATCCTTATATTGCCAATTACCTAAAGAAAAGAAATCAAATAGAAGATGAAGAGAATACTAATGAAAGGGAAGAGACTTCCCAACCTCCTCCTATTATTTCTTATGATGATTCAGGTAACGAGGAGGAGCTTTCTATTCAACCAATCCCATCAATAAAGAAGGTTGAACCCACACATAATGAGAAGAAGAAAAGGAAGAGAAGGGGCAGCAAAGGTAAAAAGGTATCCCTCCCAAATGATGTTGCTCCTACTACTCATTGTGATGATGATATTTGCTTTACTATTGGTGCTATCCATATTTTTAATGATGAGAGTGATTATGCTTATCTTATGAAAGGGCCCAAGCTTGGGGAAGATATGTTTGATGAGTATGAAATATTTGAGAATATATTTTCTGAAATTAATGTTTGTCCCAAGCTTGGGGATGCTACGTTTAATGAAGATGATATTTTTAGCATCCCAAGTTTTGATATGCAAAGTTGTTATGATGATAGCATGCCTCCTACTTATGATGATTATATTGATGAAAGTGGGTTTGGAAGAGTGTCAACTTTAGGAAGTAGTGATCCCACTATTTTGGAGGATGTTGAATCTTATTGTGATGAACATGAAAGTGGATTTGGAAGAGTGTCAACTTTATTTAGTGATGATTCCACTATTTCGGAAGAGGTCCCAATTGATTATGAGAACAAAGTTGCTATCTATGATGATTATTGTGATGACTTGTATGCTATTAAGAATAATGATAACCATGAAACTTGTCATCATGATTTTAGTTTCAATTGGATTATGCCTCACATGATAATTATTTTGTTGAGTTTGCTCCCACTATTATTCATGAGAAGAATTTTGCTTATGTGGAGAGTAATAAATTTTCTATGCTTGTAGATCATGAAAATAATGCTTTAGGTGCTGGTTATATTGTTGAATTCATTCATGATGCTACTGAAAATTATTATGAGGGAGGAATATATGCTTGTAGGAATTGCAATAATGTCAAGTTTCCTCTCTATGTGTTAAATTTTTCGAAGCTATGCTTGTTTTACCTTCCTATGCTAGTTGATTATTGTTCCCATAAGTTGTTTGCTCACAAAATCCCTATGCATAGGAAGTGGGTTAGGCTTAAATGTGCTAGTCATATTCTTCATGATGCTCCCATTATGTTTCAATTCTTTTCTTTTATGTGAGCATCATTGCCATCATCATGCCTAGCAAGAAAGGCATTAAAGAAAAGCGCTTGTTGGGAGACAACCCAATATTTATCCTTACTGTTTTTGTGTGTCCACATGATTATGCTACTGTAGTAATCACGCTTTATAGCTTTTGTTTCAATAAAGTGCCAAGTAGAACCTTTGGGAAGACTTGGGTGAAGTTTATGTGATCTTGCTGTAAAAAACAGAAACTTTAGCGCTCACGAGAATAGCTGCCATTTTTTACTGGAGAGTGCTTTTAGGTTGATTATTTTTTAATATGATTAATAGACAAATTACTCAGGTCCAACAATTTATTTCATAATTTTTGGGGTTCCAGAAGTATACGTTTGATACATATTACTACAGACTGTTCTGTTTTTGACAGATTCTGTTTTCATTGTGTTGTTTGCTTATTTTGATGCATCTATGAGTAGTATCGGAGGGTATGAACCATAGAGAAGTTAGAATACAGTAGGTTTTACACCAATATGAATTTATAATGAGTTCATTACAGTACTTATGTGGTGGTTTTGTTTTCTTATACTAACGGAGCTTACGAGTTTCGTTTTGAGTTTTGTGTGGTTGAAGTTTTCAAGTTTTGGGTAAGGGTTCGATGGACTATGAATAAGGAGTGGCAAGAGCCTAATCTTGGGGATGCCCAAGGCACACCAAGGTAATATTCAAGGACAACCAAGAGCCTAAGCTTGGGGATGCCCCGGAAGGCATCCCCTCTTTCGTCTTCGTTCATCGGTAACTTTACTTGGAGCTATATTTTTATTCACCACATGATATGTGTTTTGCTTGGAGCGTCATTTTCTTTTGTTAGTTTTTGCTTTCTGTTAGTTAGGATAATGTTTTGCATCTTTAGTTTCAATAAAAAAGTCAAGGATAGCCTTTGCCATGCTTATTTTGCTAGTTTGCATGTTGCTGTTTGAAAACAGAAAGTTTACCTCTGTTGCAAAAATTCCCTAGAAAAGTCAGAGAATGGTATAATGTTGAATATTTTTGCATATTAAGCTATGATAAATTTATTACATTGTTAATTTTAGTTCATAATTTTTGGAGTCAAGGAAGTATTGTTACTCTTGCATTCTTTACAGACTATACTGTTTTGGCAGATTGCTGTTATGTTTGCATTGTTTGCATATGCTTGCTTGTTTAATGATTCTATTTGAGGATAGGAGTATTAAATATGCAGAGACATTTAGTATTGAATGTTGAATAATAATGTTAGTGATTTGTTACAGTAGAAGATGATATGGTTTTTCATTGGTTTATACTAACCTATCTCACGAGTTCTTGTTGAGTTTGTTGTAAATGAAGCTTTTGATAAAAAGAGAAACCATGATATGAGAGGAATTAAGGAGACACAAAAGCTCAAGCTTGGGGATTCCCAAGGCAACCCAAGATAATATTTCAAGAAGTCTCAAGCGTCTAAGCTTGGGGATGCCCCAGTAGGCATCCCACCTTTCTTCTTCGGCAATCATCGGTTAGTATCGGTTGAGCCTAAGTTTTTGCTTCTTCACATGAGTTGTGCTATCCTTGCAATGTCATTTTATTTTGTTTTTCTTGCTGCTTGAATAAGATACCAAGATCTGAAATTCTTTAATGAGAGAGAGTCTTTGCATATTTTCATAATTATTTAGCTACTCATTGATCTTCACTTATATCTTTCGGAGTAGTTTGTCGTTTGCTCTAGTACTTCACTTATATCTTTTTAGAGCACGGCGGTGGTTTTATTTTGTAGAAATTAATGAACTCTCATGCTTCACTTATATTACTTTGAGAGTCTTAAACAGCATGGTAATTTGAATGGAAACTATCATAGGAAGTGAATTGGATGCTATGATCGATATGTTGCTTGATAATTGTTTTGAGATATAAAGGTAGTAATGTTAGAGTCATGCTAGTGGGTAATTATGAAATTGAGAAATACTTTTGTTGAAGTTGGCAAGTCCCATAGCATGCACTTATGGTAAAATTTGTGTGACAAATTTGTTGCATGAGGTGCTCTTTTGATTGTCTTCCTTATGAGTGGCAGTCGGGGACGAGCGATGGTCTTTTCCTACCAATCTATCCCTCTTGGGGCATGCGTAGTAGTACTTTGCTTCGAGGGCTAAGTAGACTTTTTGCAATAAGTATATGAGTTCATTGTGACTAATGTGAGTCCATGGATATACGCACACTCATCCTTCCACTTTGCTAGCCTCTCTTATTACCGCGCAACTTTCGCCGGTATTGAACCCATTATTTACCTTCCTCAAAACAGCCACCATACCTACCTATTATGGCATTTCCATAGCCATTCCGAGATATATTGCCATGCAACTTTCCACCGTTCCATTTATTATGACACGTATCATCATTGTCATATTGCTCTTTGCATGATCATGTAGTTGACATCGTATTTGTGGCAAGACCACCTTCATAATTTTCATACATGTCGCTCTTGATTTATTGCATATACCGGTACACCACCGGAGGCATTCATATAGAGTCATATTTTGTCCTAGCTTTGAGTTGTAATTCTTGAGTTGTAAATCCATAAAAGTGTGATGATCTTCATTATTAGAGCATTGTCCCAGTGAGGAAAGAATGATGAAGACTATGATTCCCCCACAAGTCGGGATGAGACTTCGTACTTTATAAAAATAAAAGAGGCCAAAGAAGCCCATCAAAAAGAAAGAAAAAAGAGAAAACGAAAAAAGGAGAAAGAAAGAAAAAAAGGAAAGAAGAAAAAGAAAATAAAATGAGAGAAAAAGAGAGAAGGGACAATGCTACTATCTCTTTTTCCACAGTTGTGCTTCAAAATAGCACCATGATCTTCATGATAGAGAGTCTCATATGTTGTTACTTTCATATACTAGTGGGAATTTTTCATTATAGAACTTGGCTTGTATATTCCAATGATGGGCTTCCTCAAAATGCCCTAGGTCTTCATGAGCAAGAAAGTTCGATGCACACCCACTTAGTTTCTTTTGTTGAGCTTTAATATATTTATAGCTCTAGTGCATCCGTTGCATGGCAATCCCTACTCACTCACATTGATATCTATTGATGGGCATCTTCATAGCCCGTTGATACGCCTAGTTGATGTGAGACTGTCTTCTCCCACTTTTTGTCCTCACAACCACCACTATTCACCACCATAGTGCTATGTCCATGGCTTGCGCTCATGTATTGCGTAAGAGTTGAAAAAAGCTGAAGCGCGTTAAAAAGTATGAAACAACTGCTCGGCTCATCATCGGGGTTGTGCATGATGGGAGTATTTTGTGTATTGAAAATGAAGCATGGCCTAACTATATGATTTTTTAGGGATAAGCTTTCTTTGGCTATGCTGTTTTGATAGGACATGATTATTTGTTAGTATGCTTTGAAGCATTATTATTTTTTATATTTTATAAGCTTTTATCTTGAATCATTTGGATCTGAATATTCATGCCACAATAAAGTGAAATTGCTTTGAGAATCATGCTAGGTAGCATTCCACATCAAAAATTCTGTTTTTATCATTTACCTACTCGAGGACGAGCAGGAATTAAGCTTGGGGATGCTTGATACGTCTATAATTTTTGATTGTTCCATGCTATTATATTATCTGTTTTGAATGATTATGGGCTTTATTATACACTTTTATATTACTTTTGGGACTAACCTATTAACCGGAGGCCCAGCCCATATTGCTGTTTTATTGCCTGTTTCAGTATTTCGAAGAAAAGGAATATCAAACGGAGTCCAAACAGAATGAAACCTTCGGCAACGTGATTTTTTGGAAGAATATCATCCTGGAAACATGGAGTTCAAGTCAGAAGATACTAGAGGACTCCACGAGATAGGAGGGCGCGCCCCTAGGGGGGGGGGGCTGTCTCGTGGGCCCCTCGAGCACCTCCCGACCGACTCCTTTCGCCTATATAGTCCCACATACCCTAAAAACATCCACGGAGAAGATAGATCGGGAGTTCCGCCGCCGCAAGCCTCTGTAGCCACCAAAAACCTCTCGGGAGCCCTTCCTGGCACCCTGTCGGAGGGGGGATCCTTCACCGGTGGCCATATTCATCATCCCGGCGCTCTCCATGACGAGGAGGGAGTAGTTCACCCTCGAGGCTAAGGGTATGTACTAGTAGCTATGTGTTTGGTCTCTCTCTCTCTCTCTCTCTCTCTCTCTCTCTCGTGTTCTCTCTATGGCACGATCTTGATGTATCCCGAGCTTTGCTATTGTAGTTGGATCTTATGATGTTTCTCCCCCTCTACTCTCTTGTGATGAATTGAGTTTCCCCTTTGAAGTTATCTTATCGGATTGAGTCTTTTATGAGAACACTTGATGCATGTCTTACGTGCTTATCTGTGGTGAGAATGGGATATCATGTGCCTCTTGATGTATGTTTTGGTGACCAACTTGCGGGTTCCGCCCATGAACCTATGCATAGGGGTTGGCACGCGTTCTTGACTCTCCGGTAGAAACTTTGGGGCACTCTTTGAAGTACTTTGTGTTGGTTGAATAGATGAATCTGAGATTGTGTGATGCATATCGTATAATCATGCCCACAGATACTTGAGGTGACAATGGAGTATCTAGGTGACATTAGGGTTTTGGTTGATTTGTGTCTTAAGGTGTTATTCTAGTACGAACTCTTTTATAGATCGATCCGAAAGAATAACTTTGAGGTGGTTTCGTACCCTACCATAATCTCTTCATTTGTTCTCCACTATTAGTGGCTTTGGAGTGACTCTTTGTTGCATGTTGAGGGCTTGTTATATGATCTATCTATGTTATTATTGTTGAGAGAACTTGCACTAGTGAAAGTATGAACCCTAGGCCTTGTTTCCTATCATTGTAATATCGTTTACGCTCACTTTTGCCTTTAGTTACCTTGCTGTTTTTATTATTTCAGATTACAATTACCTTTATCTACTATCTATTTTGCACTTGTATCACCATCTCTTCGCCAAACTAGTGCACCTATACAATTTACCATTGTATTGGGTGTGTTGGGGACACAAGAGACTCTTTGTTATTTGGTTGCAGGGTTGTTTGAGAGAGACCATCTTCATCCTACGCCTCCTATGGATTGATAAACCTTAGGTCATCCACTTGAGGGAAATTTTCTACTGTCCTACAAACCTGTGCACTTGCAGGCCCAACAACATCTACAAGAAGAAGGTTGTGTAGTAGACATCATAGGCCTCCACGTTTCTTCCAAGCTGCCTGCCCAAGGCGATGTGCATAAACCGCTGGAGAGTTGCACCGGCATTGTGCAACCCAAATGGCATGCACATGTAGCAATACACCCCGCACGGAGTCAGGAAGGCCGTCTTCTCTACATCTTCAACCGCCATCTTGTTCTGATGGTAGCCTGAGAAAGCATCCAGGAAGCACAGCAGACCGCACTCGGCTGTGGAGTCAACGATCTGGTCGATGCGAGGAAGAGGAAATGGATCTTGTGGGCAAGCTTTGTTCACGCTCGTGAAGTCAATGCACATGCACTCTTTTACGCCTTTCTTGGGGATGATGACTGGGTTCGCCAACCACTGTGGATGCCGCACTTCTTGGATAACACCGGCCTCCTGTAGCTTGCGGGTCCCCTGGACAATGAACGATTGCTTCTCCGGGGCTTGGCGCCGCGCCTTTTACTTCACGGGGCGAGCATGGGGGCACACCTTGAGGTGGTGTTCGATTACCCCCCGAGGTACGCCTACGAGGTCCTTTGCTTGCCACATGAACACATCCTTATTCGCATGGAGAAAGCTGACCAGCGCCTCCTCCTGGTCTCGGGGGAGACCAACGCCTATGGTGAAGGTCACTCCTGACTCCCCGCCTTCGTCGACCGGTACTTGCTTCGTCTCGGCTTGGTCTTGGGAAAACAATTGCTTCTTCTTCGCCGGGTCAGCCCTCGGGCCCTCCCGGGCGCTCTCCACACTAGGCGGTGCGGCCGCCGCGACCTTGAAGGCGAGCTTGAGGGCCGCTAGCGCATCTCCACTGTTCCCCGGCACGGTGAGGACACCGCTGCTCCCTGGCATCTTCATGATGTTGTAGCCAGGGTGAGTCGCCGACATGAACATGGCAAGGGCCGGGTACCCGAGGATGGCATTGTATTGGAGCCCAATGCACGTGATGTCGAGGTCGATGAGCTCGGTGAGGTAGTTGTTGCGCGTCCCGAAGGTGACGGGGACACGGATCTGCCCCACGGGGCAGGTGGAGCCGCCGACCACTCCGGAGAACGGCTTGGTGGGGAGGAGCCGGTCGTGAGGCACGTGGAGCAGGCCGAACGCCTCCACGGAGAGGATGTTGGGGCCGGCGCCACCATTGATGAGGGTCCTGGTTACCGTCATGTTGCAGATGGTGGGGGTGCAGAGCATGGGCAACGCGCCTGCACCGGCCATGGTCTTGGGGTGATCCCTGGCGTCGAAGGTGAGGTCAACCTGGGGCGCCGCCCAGCCCGGAGGGGCCCCTCGCAGGGACGGAGGAGCCCCCATCTGACGAAAGAACTGCTTGGTGTGGCGGTCTGAAGCTAGCGCATGCGACCCGCCGAGGATGGCGGCGACAGCGTGATGCGCCGGAACCGCGAAGCGTGTAGCGAATAAGCCGCGTAGCTCCTCCCACAAAGCCAGCGAAGACTCTGGTAAGCAGAGCAAACATGTGTGTGGCATGCCCGTGAGCACCATGGGGAGCCAGTTAGCCATGACCTTGTCGTCTCCACCCACTGCCCCGATGGCCTCCTCGTATGCCTGGAGGAACCCCGCAGGGTCCACCACACCATCATAGCGCGACGACAGCTCTGGCCTGAACTTTGGAGGCCACTGCACCTGCCGCAAGGGGGGGAAAAGGTTCGGAGGCCTGTAGCGCCTCCGAACACGCTTGGTGAACCAGTGGAAGGAGCGGTGCCTGCCATGGAGGAACGGCGAGGGCGAAGTGTGGCTGATGAAGAGGCTGACCTCCGACACACCCCCTACCTGGCGTGCCAAATATCAAATTTCGGGCTCCGCAGACCCATAAAAGGTTCAAACTCAGGGGCGTGTGCGAAGAACTCAACCTCTCAAGCCTCCCGATCCGCTGCTCTCATGACATAGCTCGATGAACACGATAGAAAAAGACACAACAGTTTACCTAGGTTCGGGCCACCTTGCGGTGTAATACCCTACTCCTGCTTTGTGGTGGATTGGCCTCGCGAGGAGCTGAGGACGAACTTGTACAAGTGGAAGAACAACCTCAAGAGGCATGTTCTTGTGATGAGCTAATCACCTGGTGGGTTGATCGACCGACCCCTTCCTACGGTGGTGGCTAGGCCCTATTTATAGTGGCCTTGGTCCTCTTCCTCCAAAACTTAGGCGGGAAGGGATCCCACAATGGCCAAATTTGAAGGGGAACGGGAAGTACATCTAATCCTGATGAAAGGTGGTCTTCGCCTGCAAAGCCTCTGAGCGTGACGTTGTGGTGGGCTCGCGATGACATCCATCCTGCCGTTCTGGCGGTCTTGGTCTTGTTGCATGAAAATGGCAACCTTTGGCTGATTCCTTGGGACTCCACACCTGCGCTTGCCTCCTTTGTACCAAAGAGGAAACATGTTGTACTGGACCCGCTGGCACGCGCCTGGCCTTGGTCATCACGGCTGATATCATTTCAGCCTCGTGAGGCTGGGTCTTGCATAGAAATCACTGCTCCGCTCAGGAGGCTGCCTAAGGAGGCCGCTCCCTCAGGAGGTCTTGATTTCACCCAGCTCGCTAGGCTTGGACCCTCGCGAGGGTCTTGTCTTGCCATAGTCAAAGTTTGGCCATACCAGACCGTCGATTAAGCCACATCATGGGCCGTAGGGAGGCAGGTCTGAGTACCATGGTTCCCAGAATGTCGACAGAAGCCCCTGGGCCCAAGGCGCGCTCGCACTTGGCTTCGAGGTGAAGCCAAAGGGCAAGTGTGGAATGCCGCAGGCCCCACTCGCTGTAACGACCGGTTTTCCGGGTATTAATTTCCCAGAAAATGGCCTTTGTGCTCACCAGCCCCAGGATTACTATTAGCTGATGAGGCACTAACTTGATAAGAAACTCCAAGAAAAATACATAATATGTAGTACAAGACCATTCTGGCCTATGAGTACAACACAAGGTTGCTAGTGGTTGATGGTGGAAGCGGTTTGTGGTTCATCAACGTCTATGGGGCTCCATTTCCCACAGGAACAGCTCACCAGGATAACTCCTATCTTTGCGAGGCTGCTAACATCATTGCGTAGGCTCCGGGGCTGTCATCGCAACGCTCCTCTCCGTGCAAGAAATCTGGCCAAGACAATAGCCAGGGACAAGCCAGTGAGTACTTTGAATGTACTCGCAAACATTATGAACACAGGTATAATATATCAGATGGTAATCTTGCTCAGAAAATTCTATAATCACAACGTCAATCACAAAAATGAAACCCATGATGCACAGAGATAGGTTATTCATAACTTGAATATACAATAATAGAGTAGGAATAGAATGCACCGATCGGGTGTCTGATGCGACGCCTCGAAAGGATCATAATTTAAAGCATGCCACAGTCGGGCGTCTAAGCGACACCGTATAGAGGGCTTATAAGTGATTTAAATAACTAGGATGCCACAGTCGGGCGTCTGAGCGACACCACATAAAGGGCTTATAAATAATTTAAATAACAAGCATGCCACAGTCGGGCGTCTGAGCGACACTGCATAGAGGGCTTATAAATAATATAAATGACAAGCAGGCCGCAGTCGGGCGTCTAAGCGACACCACATAAAGGGCTTATAAGAGAATAATCACAGTGAATATCCCGGAGGTAGAACCGTCCCAGGGATACCCAATAATTCAAATAATATAAACGGTTAGTCCACAATAATAATAATCATAATCATCATATGTCACAGGCCATAATCAATGTTCTATTCTAGCTGTTTTTCCTCCAAAGACCGACACTAAGACCGACACTTGACCCATCCCAGACTGTAGTCCTTAACCATGGACATGGCTATTCAAATAGATGTAATCTCTGCAGATGGTGTACTCTTTACCCACGAGTAACGGATTCAGTTAGTCCATCGGGACTAATTCCATCTACGGCTTTTTAATTGAAAACACACCTGACCACACACACCAGACTGACTTACCGGTGTTTGGAATCACCCACGACACTCGTTAAGAAAAACTCTAAGTGGGGAGGATACAACCTCGATTAGCATGGGATCACAAAATTTATAACACGCGCAAACTAGGGGAGCTACCCCCTCGGCTACAACCGGAAACACCCATGCCCCCGGACCAGGTGGCATGCCTACCGGATGCAGTCGGTATCTTCCACCATGGCCTCTCTGTACGGTTTGTGCTAGAAAGGGGTTGACAACTTACTGAACCTTACCCCACCTATGGCAGGGACAAGTGGTAGTATGAAACAAGTATGGGGGTTACTGGAACAAGACTCGATTTACGGTCGACTCAGGAGGTTTAAGTATTCCCTGCATGATTAGCATAACCAATATATTTCAACCAACAGACAGAATCACTACTCATCACACCTCATCATGCCATACCGGACACAACCGTCTCGACGAGGAACTAGGGACAAGCTCGTGCCTTCCCAAGACAGAGGCTTTCCCGGCTTCCTTCCAGCAGGCATGAAAGGTATACGAGGATGATTACTAAGCATAACATTTTTCCAACAACAAGGATATTCATTTTGCACTCACGAGTATGATCATCACATAAAATAACGAATTCTTCGGGTTAGGGTGGTGTTGCAACCATATCAAACAACACACAACAATATTATGCCAGAGTTCAGAATGCTTGCCTTCAAGTTGTGGAGAGGCAGGGTGCATTCCAAAACTTTTGAAAGTTGTCCTTTTCTTCAAAATCCTATTTTTGAAAATATTCAAATTAACACAAACTTTAAAAACAGTACAAAAAGTTTGCCTAATTATTTTGAAATAAATCTTAAAATAAACTAGGTGAAATTTGAGAGAGGTAGGAAAAAGAATCAACTCATTTGGAGTTATATTTCAAAAGTTATAGCCAGTCAAAGTTTAGTCAAATTTCTATTTTAAAAAAATAAAATAGAAAAAGAAAAACATTTCGAAATAAAACACGTCGAAGACGTACTCTGGGTATACGCCTCCACTTAAACCACGTGGACCGGCACGGGGTCACTGACAGTGGGTCCAGGGGCCCACTGGTCAGGTTTGACCAGTCGCCCCCACCTCCTTCCTCCTCTGGCCGAATAGAGGCGGGGCCCCGACGATCGACGCCGGCAATTGGCGGCTCCTCACAAGCTCCGGAGGGCAGGGATGGATCCGCCAGTCCAGGGCGGTCCTCCCGGTGGTCGACGGGCTGGCGGGGACTAAGGGAATCACCGGCGGCGAGCTCTGCCGCGGACGACGGCTTCGGGAGAATTGGGGGTTTGGGCTACGGTGGCTCCCGGTCGTGTTTGAGAGGTTGGGCGGCTCCGCGAGACCAACTGGAGTCAGGTGGTGGCGCTGGATGGACCGGGGGTGTTCTACTTGCGGCAAACAGGACCGGAGGGCGGCGGCGGCCGAACCTGCCGGAGGTGGGGAAGGGAAGAGCTTCCGACCAACTGGGGAGGATGGG
>NC_057801.1:579037808-579052220 GCF_018294505.1 Triticum aestivum | reverse complement strand
GAGAGGTCGGTTCTCGTGGTCGTAGATAAGAACGCCGGCGACTGTCGTTCTGTTGCAGCTGGGGGTGCGTGGCGGCGACGAGCTCTAGCGGACGCGTTCCTGGATAAGCTCGGGCTGCTCCAGAGGGCAGCTGGTGCATGCGTGTGGCTCGGGCGGCGCCGTCCATGGCAGGGGCTACTGCGGCCGCCTGCTTGCTGCCATGGCCGACCTGACGGCGGCGCTGTAGGGCGCCAGGAGGGGGCCAGGGTGGCTCTGCGGCGAGGGAGGGGTCGGGCATGCTGACTGTGCGAGGGGAGTGGCCAGAACAAGCGCGGGGAGGCGGCAGTGGGACGCGGTGACTCGGTGCACGCGCGTGCAAAACGTGCGCTCTGGGCGCGCCCAGCGAACGCATGCCAGGTGCTCGATGCAATGCCAGCGCGTGCTAGAGGACTTGGATGAGGCTGAGGATTAGCAGGCTTGGGTTAGGGTTAGCTAGAAGCTTAATGGACATGGTGGTTAGGTTAGGGGGTCAAGTCCACATTGCAAACTAAAAATCATGCCAACTCTGTTCATGCACTCAAGGTGTTTGACAGAATGCCAAGGGCATCTAGGCAACTCTTGGGGTGGCCAAAATCTCCAGATCAGTGTCTCTTTAGGTGTAGGTGATGGTGGCAAGGTTAGTTAGTCAAGACCAGAAACTTGTTAGTGCAAGATTTTGAGAAAACCAAATCTGAACAGAAACTAAAGGCTATCATTTCATTGACCAAAAATACTCCAATGGGGCCACTCTCCTAGACTTAAGGGTTTTGTAGGGTAGTTTATAAGCAGGAGAAAGATCATGGGCATTGGAGAAGGATAAAATAGAGTTGTAGTACAAAACACCCAACTAGACCAGAGAGCAAAAGAGGATGATTTGCTCAAATTCTTCAAAGGACATTCATGGGTTTTTGCATAAAAATGAATTATATGCATCTACTGACATCTCCAAATTCTTATGTAATTTTTAAAGAAATATTTAAATAGGTTGTAGTGAAATTTTACCGACTGGACCAGTTTTGAAAACTAGGGGTAGAGCTTAAAATCTCCAATGAATAAAACATATTTTTGCATCAGAGTGATTTAAAAACATCACATGGCATCCCCAAATTTTGGTGAAAATTTTAAATGCATTTATCAAATGGTTACCGTGCAAAAGAGGCCCTAAAACTCATGAAAAATCATTTTAAAAGAATAAAGCTCAGGAAAAACAATTATGCAAATAAATCCACTGATAAAAGAATTGTTTTTCTTGAGAGGGTATACAAGTCCAATAATATATTTTTTTGGAAAGTTTTCTCCTGAGGTAAAGACTTCACGATATTAAAGAAAAGAGGGGTTCTGAAATCAAAAGAAAATCCAGAAAGTGAAAATTTAATTCCTTGGAAAAATTTTATTCAATAAATCATGGTTAAATTTTGGGGTGTTACAACACTACTCCCCTTAAGAAAAATCTCGTCCTCGAGATTTGCTAAGGGCTGTTTTGAAAAGAATTACTCCTACTTTTCAAAAATAATATCACAAAAATAACCATCATACTTATGCAGTTAAGATGTGGCTACAGTGAGTGGGCAATAAGTGGTGCAAAACTATAGTGTGGCATGCTGCCGTTGCGTGGAAATTTTTTACGGTAAATTCTACTGTTAGATACAGTAAAATTTTGATTAAAAATCTAAACTACTAAAATACGCTGGTCGTACCCGAGAGCACAATGCTCTCTCTGGCTGACAGGTGGACCTGGGGCCCACTGTCAGTTTCTTCTTCTTCCTCTGGCTCTCTCTTCTCCCTCTCTCTTGTGCGCTTTCCCGCGCTTTCTTCACCGGCGACGGCTAGCGCGTAAGGCATCTAGGCCGTACTGCGGTTGTGCGCGGCGTGCTAGCTGCCGGCGCAGCGTGCACTCACCTTGCGGTCCAGTGCGTTATCGGCACTACTCGCAGATTCGCCTCCGAACACCGGCGATCGGGCGGCGAGCGGCGCTGGTGGACTTCGCCCACCGTACACCGATCTCGAGCTATAAAACGACCGAGGTGCTCCTTTATTCTTCTTCACACCTGGCTTCGCTTCTTCTTCTCCTTCCTTCTCCTCCATTTTTGTTTGCAGGAGCTCGAAATGAGGCTGCAATGGCGGAGGTGATGCCGGACTGGTACGTGATCCTGGTGTGTGGAGGGTTGGCGGTGTTGCTGGGGTTCTCTGTGCTCTTGTGTGTGATGATCTTCGATGATCGTCGCGATGCGGCTGCTCGAGTGTAAGCTCTCCGCGGTGGCGGTGATCATGAGGATTAAGTGCGGTGTCGGGTGCTAACTGTTGTCAGTGTACTGGAGGTAACTAGTACCCGAATATTTACCCACGAATCTCTCCTTCAGGGACTGTGGTGCTAGTGAGGTGATCAGTTAGGTGCAAAAATGTGTATGTGGATTTGCAATCAGTGCACGTGGTCGAGTGGTTGTGGTTGTGCGTCTGCTGTCGTGGTGCTATGGAAATAAAAATCTATGTCGTGAAGAGATATATGCCGCAACAGCTTAGGGAAAAATCTCACTTAAGAATTTACCGAGAGTGAAAATAGTTAGTAAAAATTTACAGCAGTAAAAACCACTCACATTAATTGAAACTAAAAATTTAATTCATCGCACAAATTTAGGATACCACGCATAAATTGCAACATATAAATAAAAACTGAGACAATAAACATAGCAGTGACATCTACAATGACAACGGTAAATGGACAGGGTCCTGAGAAAACGTCTATGGAATTGGGGCACACTCTTCCTCTATCGGAGGGAGCGGATTGACGAGTCGGTGAACGCGTCTCTCCTGGTCGGGCCTTAGTGGTCTGCCAATGGCGATCCGAGGATTTAAATCTGCCAGGCTCTGGAGATAACCCATTATCCGTTGGGCAAGGTTGGCCAGTACTGGGTCTCTCTCAGTTCGTCCACCGAGAAAAGATGCTACTTCTCCGGGTGCTGCACAACTCGGGAAGTAATAATATCCCCGTTCGCTGGCATAGGGTACCGCGAATCGAAGGCGAGCAAGCGCTTCGTACGCAGCAACTTCTATGGCCATATGTGGGGTTCGCATAGATTTCCCCACAAAAGAGACTTCCGTTGGGTCTTGGTTTGGGTTTGTGGGAGGGATGTGCACCACTGCCCAATATTTCGAGGTGGATGGTGTGATCCTCGATTTGAGTAACTCGTACCTGGGGTGGACGGATGGCACTCATGCTACTGCAGGTAAAGTCCCAGAAAATTTTCACAAAACTACCTGGGGTTGCATCTGGAGTTCTCAGATAAATACTGGGGCTCGGCATGGCAAAGAAATGGTTGTGAAAGTTGTGCACGAGGTGAGGGATACATGGCAAGGTCACGAGGTGGCCTTTTATATAGCATCCGGACGGGGTCTTTTACCATGGTGAAGAGTAACTAGTCTGTCGGTTCTGCTCTACGGGGTCGGGATCAACGCAACAGATACACATATCTCACAAAGGCGACGTATTACTGTGGGTGTCGTCGGGGTGGTTTTTGGTAGTTGTGCCCGGTATTAAAAATGCAACCGCAATCTAACATATTTATGCAAGGCTACTATTCAAAACAGAGGCACACAAGCAGGATGCATTTATTCAAGGCGATGCAACATTACATAATTATAGGGCGTGGGCATACTAAGACTCGGTACTACTCGAGTGACTTAGTCTGCCTCGTTAATATCTAAGCGGGCCTGTCTTGAGGACGTCGAGGCTTCTCCATGGTTTTCACCGTCGGGGTTAGCTGGATGGGGTTGAGGGGCTGCAGGGCCGGGGTAGCGATGATGACCATCGCGAGGGTTGTTGGTCACAATCCCGTTGGTGCGTGTTCCCAAAAGGCGACGAAGCACTTCCGGGGACACCAAGGTATTTTGGTCGATGACTGGGGCAGACCTCAAGGACTCGATCGGTTGTCCGAACAGCACGACTAGGTTGTCGGCGTCGGGTTCATCTTCTCCTCTTGCCGGGGCTCGGCGAACCAGTTCTCCACGAGCTGCGATCAGATCAAGGGTGATTTGATCGAACAGTTCCTCTAGTGCACTTACATAGCGCACCAGATGCAACAATGCAGGATCCGTCTCATGATCTCCGTTGCCAACCTGGGGTGGCCTACCATACCCGTGCAGTTGGGGTAGTAGTAGAACGAGGGACAGTTAACTCTGGGCGACAAGTGCCGGAGTTGAACTATATCCTCTCGAGCAGCTAGTTGGATGGCTTGTGGCTCAAAGGAAGTCGTCCTCCTGGTGAACCGGTAGGGGCATTCGGGCGATAGGCCCCTACCATAGATGTCCACAGTGGCCCAGAATTGACGGCTTTCACCGCTCATGGGCCCTTGGTACACAACATATTCTGGGGGCTCTTCTAATGCAAAGGCACGACGGTTGAGGTTTGCTAGCACGGTCACAAAACCTCCAAGGTTGTTTGCTGTGGTCTCACTGTGCACGACGGGGCCAGGCATTATGGCTTGGTTTGGGAAAGAGGTTGTGATGTGCTGGGTTGAGGCTAGCGTGTCCTTTTTTATAGAAAAAGAGGGACGCAGTCTTCCTCCGCACGCTTGCGAATGAGACAATTTAGGTGTCGGTCACTGGCGCATGATCGACAGGCTAGGCTGATAGGTTGGGCACCGACTGCCAAAAGGTGTCGGGGTCACTGTGTGGCTATCTTACATGAGAAGCTTGGCCGGGGTTAGGTTAAGGTCTGGTGGGTTGGTTAATCTAGGTTTATTGACCTGGCTAAGATAGGATTAGCCAATGGTCAGCCTGGCTCTGATACCAAGTTTGTAACGACCGGTTTTCCGGGTATTAATTTCCCAGAAAATGGCCTTTGTGCTCACCAGCCCCAGGATTACTATTAGCTGATGAGGCACCAACTTGATATAGAAACTCCAAGAAAAATACATAATATGTGGTACAAGACCATTCTGGCCTATGAGTACAACACAAGGTTGCTAGTGGTTGATGGTGGAAGCGGTTTGTGGTTCATCAACGTCTATGGGGCTCCATTTCCCACAGGAACAGCTCACCAGGATAACTCCTATCTTTGCGAGGCTTCTAACATCATTCTGTAGGCTCCGGGGCTGTCATCGCAACGCTCCTCTCCGTGCAAGAAATCTGGCCAAGACAATAGCCAGGGACAAGCCAGTGAGTACTTTGAATGTACTCGCAAACATTATGAACACAGGTATAATATATCAGATGATAATCTTGCTCAGAAATATTCTATAATCACAATGTTAATCACAAAAATAAAACCCATGATGCACACAGACAGGTTATTCATAACTTGAATATACAATAATAGAGTAGGAATAGAATGCACCGATCGGGTGTCTGATGCGACGCCTCGAAAGGATCATAATTTAAAGCATGCCACAGTCGGCCGTCTGAGCGACACCGTATAGAGGGCTTATAAGTGATTTAAATAACTAGCATGCCACAGTCGGGCGTCTGAGCGACACCACATAAAGGGCTTATAAATAATTTAAATAACAAGCATGCCACAGTCGGGCGTCTGAGCGACACCGCATAGAGGGCTTATAAATAATATAAATGACAAGCAGGCCGCAGTTGGGCATCTAAGCGACACCACATAAAGGGCTTATAAGAGAATAATCACAGTGAATATCCCGGAGGTAGAACCGTCCCAGGGATACCCCATAATTCAAATAACATAAATGGTTAGTCCACAATAATAATACTCATAATCATCATATGTCACATGCCATAATCAATGTTCCGTTTTAGTTGTTTTTCCTCCGAAGACCGACACTTGACCCATCCCAGACTGTAGTCCTTAACCATGGACACGTCTATTCAAACAAATGTAATCTCTGTAGAGGGTGTACTCTTCATCCATGAGTAACGGATTCTGTTAGTCCATCAGGACTAATTCCGTCTACGGCCTTTTAATTGAAAACACACCTGACCGCACATACCAGCCTGACTTACCAGTGTCTGGAATCACCCACGACACTCGTTAAGCAAAAGTCTAAGTGGGGAGGCTACAACCACGATTAGTCTAAGTGGGAAGACGTACTCTGGGTTTACGCCTCACTTAAACCACGTGGACCGGTGTGGGGTCACTGACAGTGGGTCCAGGTGGCCCACTGGTCAGGTTTGACCAGTCGCCCCCACCTCCTTCCTCCTCTGGCCGAATAGAGGCAGGGCTCCGGCCATTGACGCCGGCAATTGGCGGCTCCTCGTGGGCTCCGGAGGGCAGGGATGGATCCGCCAGTCCAGGGCGGTCCTCCCGGTGGTCGACGGGCTGGCGGGGACTAAGGGAGTGACCGGCGGCGAGCTCTGCGGCGGACGACGACTTCAGTAGAATTGGGGGTTTGGGCTACGGTGGCTCCCGATCGTGTTTGAGAGGTTGGGCGGCTCCGCGAGACCAAGTGGAGTCGAGTGGTGGCGCTGGATGGACCGGGGGTGTTCTACTTGCGGCAAACCGGGACCGAAGGGCGGCGACGGCCGAACCTACCGGAGGTGGGGAAGGGAAGGGCTTCCGACCAACTGGGGAGGATGGGGGCTTCCTACTACTCGAACGAGGCTGCTGATGAGCTTGGGCAAGATCGGGGAGGGGGGCTATATATAGCCCAGAGAGGTCGGTTCCCATGGCCGTAGATAAGAACACCGGCGACCGTCATTCTGTTGCAGCTGGGGGTGCGTGGCGGCGACGGGCGCTAGCGGACGTGTTCCTGGATAAGCTCGGGCTGCTCCAGAGGGTAGATGGCGCACGCGTGTGGCTCGGGCGGCGCCGTCCATGGTAGGGGCTACTGCGGCCGCCCGCTTGCTGCCATGGCCGACCTGACAGCGCGCTGTAGGGCGCCAGGAGGGGGCTAGGGCGGCTCTACGGCGAGGGAGGGGTCGGGCGTGCTGGCTGTGCGAGGGTAGTGTCCAGAACGAGCGCGGGGAGGTGGCAGTGGGACGCGGCGACTCGGTGTGCGCGTGTGCAAAATGTGCGCTCTGGGCGCGCCCAGCGCAAGCATGCCAGGTGCTCGACGCAATGCCAACGCATGCTAGAGGACTTGGATGAGGCTGAGGATTAGCAGGCCTGAGTTAGGGTTAGCTAGAAGCTTAATGGACATGGTGGTTAGGTTAGGGGGTAAAGTCCACATTGCAAACTAAAAATCATGCCAACTCTGTTCATGCACTCAAGGTGTTTGACAGAATGCCAAGGGCATCTAGGCAACTCTTGGGGTGGCCAAAATCTCCAGATCGATGTCTCTTTAGGTGTAGGTGATGGTGGCAAGGTTAGTTAGTCAAGACCAGAAACTTGTTAGTGCAAGATTTTGAGAAAACCAAATCTGGACAGAAACTAAAGGCTATCATTTCATGGACCAAATATACTCCAATGGGGCCACTCTCCTGGACTTAAGGGTTTTGCAGGGTAGTTTACAAGCAGGAGAAAGATCATGGGCATTGGAGAAGGATAAAATAGGGTTGTAGTACAAAACACCCAACTGGACCAGAGAGCAAAAGAGGATGATTTGCTCAAATTCTTCAAAGGACATTCATGGGTTTTTGCATAAAAATGAATTATATGCATCTATAGACATTTCCAAATTTTTATGTAATTTTTATAGAAATATTTAAATAGGTTGTAGTGAAATTTTACCAACTGGACCAGTTTTGAAAACTAGGGGTAGAGCTTAAAATCTCCAATGAATAAAAGATATTTTTGCATCAGAGTGATTTAAAAACATCACATGGCATCCCCAAATTTTGGTGAAAATTTTAAATGCATTTATCAAATGGTTGCAGTGCAAAAGAGGCCCTAAAACTTATGAAAAATCATTTTAAAAGAATAAAGCTCAGGAAAAACAATTATGCAAATAAATCCACTGATAAAAGAATTGTTTTTCTTGAGAGGGTATACAAGTCCAATAATATATTTTTTGGAAAGTTTTCTCTTGAGGTAAAGACTTCACAATATTAAAGAAATGAGGGGTTCTGAAATCAAAAGAAAATCCAGAAAGTGAAAATTTAATTCCTTGGCAAAATTTTATTCAATAAATCATGGTTAAAATTTGGGGTGTTACACTCGCCTGTGGGCTGAGCTGACGTGTGGCGCTTGATGGGATGTGGGCATCTCCACTTCCCCATGTTGCCTTGGTAACCGTTCGACTTGACAAATGCCTGCTGCATGTGGAGGAAATCATCACTGGGAATCATGGGAGGCCGACGATTTGCCTTCTCCTAGCTATAAATGCAGGAGCGGGTGGAGCCCCCTACTCATCCCCATCTTCTTGCTCCTTTCTCCTCCTTATCCTCGCTCCACCGTCTTGCCAGAGCACCCATGGCACCGTCGAGGAGGCTCTCAGCCACGAAGAAGGGAAAGGCCCCTAAGGAGGGGCGTGACTCACCCCCTCCCAAGAGAGGCCACGGCCGTCCCTACAAGTACGCGGCGATGCCAACAGTGGCTCCCTGTGGGTGCAGGCGCCCGCTTTCTAAGGCCGGTACTACCTTCGGCTGCCTTGTGGGCGCGTCTTCTCGCGGTGAGGGCCGTCGCGGTCAAGGAAGCTGCCGCAAGGAGGTGAGGCGCGTGGTGGCCATTCAGCCACCACAGCCGTGATCCCACTCAGCCGACTCTCCCCCGGAGTTCGTGGTGTGGGCAGAGAAGCCTGCCTCCGCCTGGGTCCAGCTCCCACGCTTCTTCGCGGATGCGCTGCCGGCCGAGGGGGGGGGGCTGGTGCCATCTGGCTCCAGGCCGATGGCTGCTGCAGCAAGGCCTCGTGGGTGGGGGCCGAGGTCACGGCTGCCGGCAACGTGTTCCTAACCCGTGGATGGAAGTCGTTCACTCGAGCGCGGGACCTGCGCAGGAGGTGCACCCTCCACTTCAGGTATGACGGCGTCGCGACTTTAGGCGCGCGTCTACGTGAGGATCTTCGGGGAAGACCCGCGTGTAGGTAGGGTGCTGCCCCGAGAGAGATAGCGACGACGACGACGATGATGACGGGGGACGGAGGGATGGCATCATCGCCGGTGATGACCTCGCCCTTGGCGACGATCGCGCTGCCTCCAGCAGCGGTGGCTTCTCTTTCGCTGAGAGCTCCAGCAACGATGACTGCGACGAGCCGCCGCGTCACCGAGCCCGGATCGGGAGGGGAGACGAGTCGCGTCGCCGCCACACCCCGGTGAAGCGGGAGGAGGGCTCTGAATGAGCCTAGGTGCTACTAGAGCCGGGACTCAGGAGCTGTCGTCGACGCGCGCCTGCGTTTTTTCTTTCTTTTGCTGCAAAAAAAGAATAAGTAGGAGGCCTTACAGGGGTGTGTAATGGACTATGGCGCTTGCGCTGTTATGTTATTAGTTTTATGCTTCCTCACGAGGCTTGTGCTGCTATTGAGTGCGGTTTGGGTAACATATCTTAGAGTTCCTAATGGTGAATTTCGACACCGCGGAAGCGCTCCTTGTTGAGGGATGTCCTTGTGGTTGCTAGGCTTCAAGAGGGGGCCCCTCGTAGTTGTGGAACTAGGAGGTCTCGGGGGCGCAGTGCCTCCAAGCTCGTCCGAGAGCGTCGCATAAGGAAAAACATGCCGAAGGGCCAGGGACTGGGGATTTGGCGAGGTGTGCTCGTGGGTGAGCCCAAAGTGCGCACACCTGCCCATCCCCAGCACGCGGGATGCGCGAGGAGGAGCAACGGGCAACTGCCACTCCTCCTGAGGTCTCCTGAGACAAGGCCTGAGAGAAACGAACAAGGCAAGATGAAAGATTCCCAACCCCATGAAAGAGACGCTAATACTCCAAATTCTATTCAAGAATTCGCAAATCAGATACAGAAAGCAAGCAAAGAATAGCCGCGTCCGGCACCTATACTAGTCTTCTCACCAGCACAGAGCTAAGTGCTGCCACTAGGATGTGGGAGGGAGCCCGTGAGGCCCAAGGGTGGCGCTCAAGAGACTTCGGGGCGTGTATAACCCCACTCATTATTACGTGGGAGTGTCATGAGCGGAGACCTTCACATGCACGAAGCCTTCTTTATGGGTAGAACTTCGGGAGGTGCTGGATGTTCCGGGCATTCTGGATGGGGACCCCGTCCTGCGTCTACAGGCACGCGGCGCTAGGCCTGGAGACAGAGGTGATCCTGAACGGGCCCTCCCACATGGGGGAGAGCTTGTGAAGCCCTTCCCTGGAGAGCACCTACCTCAGGATGAGGTCACCCACCTCAAGGGTCCTGGAGCGGATGTTGCGGCAGTGGTAGCAATACAAAAAAATACACTTCCGTGATGATACGTGTTTGTCACAGTAGGTCGCGTTTTTTGTCATGCATGTACATCCATGATGATTTGATGACAGAATCAAGATAGTCATACCTGTGCTGTCGTAGAAGTGTTCCATGACATTACCAAAATTATCATCACGGAAGTGTCCACTTCCATGACGATAAATCATGCGTCACATAAGTGCTTTCGTCAAGGGTGATCGACACATGGCATCCACCATAACGGAATGCCGTTAAACTACCGGGTCCGGTTTTGGATCCGGTAACCCGTTAACAGCCCCGACCAATGGGGATTTTCCACGTGTAAAATCATCATTGGCTGGAGGAAACACGTGTCGGCTCACCGTTGGGACAGATGTCATCCACTCGTTGGACCGAAGGAGCCTATGATACGGCAACACATGGCACGTCCTAACAGAGGCCCATTCCTGTGAAAAGGCCGACCCTTTTGACTTGGTCAAAAGGTGGCAGGTCGGCCCATGGAAAGCCTGTTAACGACCTGTTCGCATATAGCCCAGTTACAGCCTGCTAACCCAGGGCCCGTTACGACCTCTCCGAATTAGGCCCAATAGCATCATATGGGCCGTCCAATATGGTTCCAGCCTGTTTTAACTTCCGGCCCATGTGTGGCCCATGACTTCTTTCGGCCCATATGAGGCCCTTTGTAACTCTTGGCCCATTAACGACCCGTGGTGAAACTGGCCCGTAATGAACAGTGTATCACTTTCTACCCATTAACGGCCCGTTATTCCATTGGGTTGTTTCGAGCCCAAGTTATCTTTCCGCCTTCCAAGGGCCCATTTATTCTTGAGCTCATTTGCAGCATTCGGCTACTTACGGCCCATTACTGTCATTTTCTGCTTGTGGGCCAAATTCAGCCTGTCGTTACAGTTGGCCCGTTTGTGGACCGTTAATCTGTTGGGCCATTTTAATAGCATCACCAAATACAGCCTATTAACGGCCCATTATGGTCAGCCCATAAAACATATGATTTCCACTCTAGCCCATCTATGGCCCATAAAAGGCCCATAAAAGGCCCATAGGTGAGTCGGCCCGTATAAGGCCCATGGATCCTACGAGATGTAGAAGGCCCATGGATCCGACGGCCCATTGAACGCCCATGGATCCAATGGCCCGTTGAAGGCCCATGGATCCGACGGCCCATTGAACGCCCATGGAAACGATGGCCTGTTGAAGGCCCATGGATCCGACGGCCCATAGAAGGCCATGGATCGTCCGTCCCGTACATGACCCATGGATCGTACGGCCGTGGAGGGCCATGGTCACTACAATGTTTGGGCGAGTTGGCCCCTGTTTGAACGATATAGCATATTCAAATAATTATCCTACTCTATACTATCACCTCTAAAAAACATACACTATACAACAAAGAGACCAAGGCATAGAAACGTAGAATAATCCTACAATATACAATAAAGAAATTACAACCGATTATACCCACTGGGATTATGGTTCGACACAGGTGATAATAAAGCATACACAAACATCAAATTACATACAGTAGGCAAATACAACTCATACATCATGGACGCGCATCAACTTAACTCCATTTGAACTATAATCTCTTCAGAAAATAGGATTGGCCAGATTCAGATAGCATAAATTTTAGTCTGCAAAATCTCCAATTCCTTCGTGGTTACCTCAGTGTCTTGTTTCATTTTTTTGGCTCCTGCATCCGATACCTTCATGTCCAGTCTCAACTTGTTGATTGTACGTTGACAATCATGTACATGTTGTCTTGCCACCTCTAGTTGATGCTCGAGAACATTGTCACATTCCAATTCCAATCCATAATCATTCGGTAATGGCCACGCCGCACTGCTCACAGATCTTTGTGTTGATGTCACTTCATCCTGAAATGTTTCTGTAAGTACACATGACTAGGGCAAAAATATAGTTACAACAGTGAAGCGAGCAAGACACTATTTTGTACTACATGGCAAAACAGTACTAACAATAATGTTACACGTCATGAAGCATAAGCAGGTGATATTTTAAAAATTATAAAAAAGATAGTCTGTGCAACCTGCATACAGATATCTCTCTTAGCTCACCAGAGGAGCATGATGTTGGGGCCCAATCCAAAACACAGACAAGTTACAAATTTAGACATCACATTGCGTATAAGTAAGCAAGCAGTTGTGCATTCTGTAGCTCAATTAAAGTCTTAGGGAGCATAATGAACAGCAGAGGGTTTCATATAAACATACTACGTCAAGCAAAACTATGCAATCATTAGCCTAGTATAAACTAGCTTGTGAGGCTCATGCAATAATAGTTGGTTAATAGACTCCAAAGCTTCAGGCACACTTCGGCAGAGTAATTAAATGGTAAGGCCTTTAATTATGTCAACTAATAGTTATACAAGTACCCAACATCAGGCATGATTCTTTGGGCATCTCATTAACCGAGGACAATAAAGCAATTGAAAAGAGCAAATTAACTATGCCTGAGATAAACAAGGAATTGAACTGTTGAGTTGCATACAGTGACTTACCTTAACAGGTTGAAGAGGCTCAGTGCAGCTCCTACTTCCCTTGCAAGGCTCCTTCCTAACATCTTGTAGTTGGAAATCCTCAATCTTATCTTCATTGCACCCCCTCTGCAAGGTGACACAAACTAGTTACTCTTCTCCTTGGAAGATAAATATGCATACTTTCCAGTCTGTGAACACAAAAGGATGAGAATATAACAAAACAACACCACATAATGAAACATGCTGCATCTCTTGCACTTGCACACAATGAAATGAGCATTTACTATGTCTGCACTATGTAAAAACTAGGCATACCTTCGAACTGGATCTCCATGTACTCTTGGAGAACCTACTTTAGTGAACATCCAAACCTTTATGTCACCTATGACTTAGACAAGGCCCCACTACAGCAGCCCTTAGTGTTTAAATCGTTAACAAGCTCTGTTAGAGTGTTAGGTCAAGAACAACAAGTAATCAAAGCAAACAGTCCTAGTATGGCTGGCTGATGCAAACAAGCAATTGAACAGATGTGTGAGCAAATCTTACATATCAAGAAAAGAAGCAAAGAAGGAGGCTTAAAGACCATCACTTAACTGACCAGATTTAAGGGGCATTTAAACATCATGTGCAACGTATGAACTAACATAAACATTGCATATTCTAGATTCTACAATGGAATGCACATGTATTAGGTTATGCCATGTATGATGATGCCTAAATGTACACTATAGCAGGCAGGAGTGATTCATCATTGCACGCACAATTGAATTGCAGGTTAAGGGCCAGTTCAATTCCACCTTTTCAGGGCTTATTGTCAAAATAAGCCATAAAAGATGTAAAGAAGTCATTTTTGAGTTATGGGATTGGGATTAACGAATTTCGCTTTGGAGGGGGGTGTTTCGGGTAGAACCTCCGTAAAAATTAAAGGGAAGGGGAATAGTGAAATGACTCTGTTGTCTGCCTATATTACACTCAAAATGCAACTACTGACGCCCGTGTCACACCTGATCCTCAAGTAAAAAACAAACACACAAGCGTTCATTGCCCTGCCCGCTTGCATCTCCTCTCTCCTTTCCCTCTACCTTGATCCCCTACCTGCAGCACTAGGGTTCCTCCAGCGAGCCATCGCCACTGGTCCCATTTGGCCTGGTCCTCGATGATGCTATGTCCAGCTAGGCTACATGGCCGGCGGGTAGGGGCAAATCTCCCTGGCTGCTCCTCCCTCTGGCGCCGCCCCTCATTCTCATGGTCTCCAGCAGCTGCTCCACTGTGGTTCGTCCAACACACTACTCTGGCGGGCGCTGCACAACTACGGTTGATGCCACACTATGGCAGAAGGCACCTTATTCCCCCTCCCGTCTTCCGAGGCCATGGCCTTGAGGTGCTGTTGAAGGATGAGCTCATCCAACAAGGTGAGGATCTCCTCTGATTTTTTGCCAAATTTTCATTCTGATCCACTACACGATGAATTGCTATGAGCTGCTTCTGCTGCTGCTATATGATGCATTGCTATGAGCTGCTCCTGCTGCTGCTATATGGTGAATTGCTATGAGCTGCTGCTGCTATATGATGAATTGCTATGAGCTGCTGCTGCTATATGATGAATTGCTATGAGCTGCTGCTGCTATATGATGAGTTGCTATAAGCTGCTCCTGCTGATGCTATA